>NC_069114.1:35548180-35848180 GCF_025612915.1 Magallana angulata
TACTTAAAAACTTCCTATACTCATGATATCCTTATTTATTTCCTCCGATGATTTTATTACCATCCAACATATACAAAGGGCAATATTATCATTTATTCCTTAACATTTCTTTGCTTAATTAATGGTTAATTAAACAATTAAATAAAGTAACATTGATGTAATGTCAATTGTATAGCAAACCAGTTACCATTTGGAAGTTATACAGGCCCCCCCTCCCCCCCCCCCCCCCCCCCCCCAAAATAAAAAAATAATAATAACACTGATATGGTTATTATTCAATTTTATTTCAACATTTTTTTTCTGATATTTTTCAACATTTTTATTTGTTTTCAGTTTGTGGAAATAAAAGGAAGCCTCTTTAAAAAGATAGACAAAGGATTCCTGTTTCACATTTCCTGCAGTGATGTAAAGGAGAGATTTCTATACATTGTACTTCTGGCAATAGTCTTCATAAGAAACATGACAGAGTTTTCCTGGGACCCTCGTAAGAAACTTGACATTGATACAATTGATAAATTTAAGTGAATTTATTTACGGGTTCTTTCCAAGTATTTACTAGAAAATTTGTTGTATTTTTGTGTTTAGAACATGTGTGGGTTATCCTTCCTGATGCTGTGATGGTGTTTGGGGCAGAGATCTTGGTGGATTGGGTTAAACATGCTTTTATTCTCAAGTTTAATGAGATACCAGCAGATGTAAGCCTCATGATATCTACAGTTAATCACAGTATATACATGTACATGTATGCACATTGCAAGCTCTCTGTCCACAACTCTGTACAGTAATTGTAGTGAAGTAAATTCATAAGGCCATTGGACTTTAATTGACAAAACTGATTTTCACTGTACCAGTACTAGAAACACAATTATTATAGTGAGCTATACGTGTTATTACATAGCTGATTTTTGTAATACATAATGATAGATTTGCTTTCAAACCAATGTCCTAATTAAGTTTAAGATACTGTATACAGGGAAATATTTGCCCTGTTTTTTAATTTTGTTCCTTAAGACCTTTAGCCCCCATTGTCAGTGGGCATATTTATGACTGGCTGAATTCCAGTATCTCAAGTCATTTCTCTTTTAACACTACTGTGTCTGAGTGTATTCTAGACTGAGCAAAACATTTGCAAGTGTAAAAGGGCAAATTGACATAAAACACAGATCGAAAACTACCATGCATGTATACCCTTTATTTTGAATATTATAAATAATATTTGATTATGTTGTGTCAGACAATATCATTACTATAGCTCTAAGAGGCACATCACTTACACATTACTACAGTTAAATTTGTTTGAGACAATAAAACAAGGTCTGATTTCTAACATGGGTTTAATCATGAAAACTGTTCTCATTACCCTATGATTCATTAGGAATGTAGAAGTAAACTTCCAGTGGAGACAGTCATACCTAAATATTGTGGAATTATAATTATTTGAATTCATGAGGGAGCGTTATGTGGAAAGTTGAATGTTTATAGTATATGTGGAAAGGATTTTGGTTGATTGCATAAAGATTTATGTTTTAAAATTCAATGAGATTGATGTAAGTTTATAAACGAGGAATTCCCAAACATTCCTGTAATTATTCTACTAATCAAGGTACCTCTACAGATGCTTCTTTTTCTATTTTAGGTGTACCATTCCTTCTCTACCAGACTTGCTGAAGATATGGTGGCCAATAGGCAAAGCAGAGTAAGTGACAGTAAAAGTGAGAAAATACTCAGACGTAAACATGTGGTAATAAAGTTAATTATGTGTCTGGGCACAATACGTTCAAATAGTTAAATCTATGAATATCATAGACATTCTTTAGATATTGAGTTCATGTTTTTGTGAAACATTCATCATGAGTCAATGGAAAAACCAAGCTTGAAGGTCCTCCTCGGAGTAATGACTGATATGTTGATGTCCTGGTCAAATTGATGGGTAAAATTATGTTTCAAATTTGAAAATAGCATAGTTATGACTTGTCACTTTCATGGACAGATCAAATTGATGAAGATAACAACTATACTTTGTCCCAAGATATCCTCGCTTCATATTTTGCTTAATTACTTGATATTTATAAATACCTCTGGGTTCAAATTATTTCCATACAAAACAATGAAAAATTTCCAAGATTTCTTCAAAAAACGCCCCCTTTAGCTTATCAGCTTTCAGTACAGGGCTAAAAAAAGTTATGTCTATGGGGATTTTGTATTGCAAGAGACCCATATGATAACGTTGAAAAATTGTGTGAGGTATTTCAAGTGACTTCCGAATGGAGAAAAGATGTAAACATTCATCATTATAATCTCCGTAAGAAAGCTGTTTTCTTTTGTGTGAATTTTTCCAAATGATAATGTGTCAATAAAGTTTTTTTCATGGAAAGTTTCCCTTTGAGCTATTTCAATTGCACTTCTTTCACAGGCATGTGTATTTAATTTTAATAAAAATTGGCCAAATGTGCTGCATAAATATCTTGGGACAGACTATAGCTTTGGTGTCTCAATTGAGATCGCCCCTTCCTTAAAATGGACTTTGTTGCACTACAATTTGTTTACAGTCTCACAATTTTTTGATGTTGTAAAATTATTGTTGATCTGAAGTTATTAGTGCATGTAAATTAAAACATTTACCAAAAAACTGCAGGTTTTTTCTTCCAAGCTGTCTTGAATACTGAACACACACTCTTTAGAACTTTGCAGGGGTCCTGGGTTTGATTCCTGGTCCAGCTATATGTTTTCAATATATATATATGCTCATTTATCCTTTCCTATTACAAATTATATAGTTACATAAATTGGCAATCATAATTTAATTGGTTTAAATTTACCTCCAGATGCAAACCAATTAATATCAAAAGGTTGTATCACAAAAACAATTTAGAACACATTTACTTCTGTTCCACATTTGTATTGGATTCAGGCTCAGCAGGAGCTATCCTTTAGGCTCAATGCTTGGTCGAATCTCTTATAGAACTTAGAACTTGTGATGTAATTATGACGGAGGAATGTTGTGACTGACAATTTACTGATATTCCCAGGCCTTCATTGACTACTCGGACTTGGTATCCAGGAGGATGGGCTTTACACCGATACCACTGGCCGTCCTAGTGCTACGGATCTGTACGAAATCCTTCAAAGTGTCGGGCTACACAGGGCTAGGGATCGTTATTCTGCTCTACCTCTGGTATGTTCCTCAGTTCTGTTGTAAATATGTGTCAATAGACAATAGGCTCAGTGTAGATGTAACATCTGAGGATTGCTGGAGAAGGTTGTGATATAAATCTTGTATCAAACACCTAGGGTTTATAACACATGGGTTGGCGAATTTTCTGTGTATATTGCGCAGGGCGGAAAAGGGTATATTTTCTATAAGTATACAATATAATATATTATTGGCGTATTATATAATATTATATCATATGAAACAATATTATATTGTATTGTGAAACAATATTGTTAGTATTACATATTGTATATGGTAGCGTATTGATAGCTACTATATCCTACATTACAGTATAAAATTTACATATACACTGTAGTATGATACAGTAATGTAACATGATAAAATAATGTGTCAAACCACACGTTAATATACAATATGTTAATAAAGATTTATAATAACTATAATTTTCAATTAATGTGAAAAAGGTGATCTTATAAAGGTGATCCCTTATCTAGAGAGCTTTGTAATCTTTGATTTCCTACTAGTATGTTTAAGACACGTACTGTACAAGATATATTTATTAAGCGTTGAGTAAAGATACTTATTGGGAAAAACAATTTAAATGTGAAATTTCTTATTTGCCTATTTTGCAGTCCAGTTACAATGAAAATTTTGCATATTTTTCATGGAGCTTCAAAGATATGTATTGCTCATACATATGAGGCATTGAATTCATCTGTTGCCCATGCCCATACAATGTATCTATCACCTGGACTTCACATTCAGCACTTTGTGTTTATTTTAGTTTTTAAAAAACTACCGACATTCAAGATATTTTCATGTAATTTCACACTCTTATATATATATATTATTTGGAACTATTCAACAATATATGTCAACATATTCTGATGTTAATTATAATGCTGAATTCACTTTTTTGTCAAAAATAAATGCACAGTATTTCAATAAACTTTATTAGCTTATGCAAATCAAATATATACAAACTTAAGAACATTATTTTCCATCTTTCATCATATTTCATTATTATTTCTTAAACCTAGCCAAATGTAGATGTTGTTTTTCAATTCAAAGATATCATTAGACAGGACATTTATGTCTTATGTACACCAGAGATGCATATGTACATTATACATGTATTAACTTATTTATGATTAATAACTTACTACGTAATATGGAATTGTTTACTTGCTATAAACAGAAGCTGATAGTTTCGTACAGCAGAAGATGAAGGTTAATCTTGACTTTTCTGTGTAGTCACTCCTCTTTTTCAGTTTGATGACCTTCAAGGTGTTTAACAGTATTGTCCTGCTTGGAAAGGCCTACACACTCATTGAGGAAAAGGAAAAGATGGAGTTCGATGAACAACAGAACAAAAAGTTTGACAAACAAGAGTTTGTCATTGATCCAAATTCCCTAGAGAAATTTAACCAAGTGTATCAAAAAACTTCCATGAAAGCCAGATTTCCCTCATGTGCTGAGTCAAACTTATCCCAATCGATTCCCAACATTCATGAGAAGTGTCAAGAAACAGAACTTAGAAAGTTTGACTCTGTGATGGAATTGCCAGTAACCAGTCATAGGAAAGTAGATTTACATTCAGACGTTTTAGAAGAAAAACAGGAAAATGGGTGCAATAATACAAATTCAAAAGAAGCTGATCTCAATGTTTCACATACACAGGAATGGCAAGGTGTAGAGGCAGATGATAGCAAGCTGTTGGGGGGTCACAGTGAGGAGAAGACAGTTAGGAGGAGGACATTTGGAGGGGAGGGCAGTGAGATTGAGGACCCCCGCTCCTCTAGTCCCAACAGAAAGAGGCTGCTCAGTACTGAGAGTACAGTCTGACCCCAATACACTTATATACTATATAAACATGTACTAACTACATGTAAGGGAGGAGTTCCCTTAAGATTTATTTGTGAAGTTCTTGCTATTTGTTGTAAAAATGGGTTGTAAGCATGTAAAAGTTATTTATTCTCAAAGAAAGTGAGCGCACAAGATTATAAGTTTGCAGGAATCCTCAACACGAATCAATTGGGATTTACAGCGAATTACAGAATACCGGTAGAGTTTTCAATAGCTTGCTAGATTGATCAATAGGGTATTCAATTTGGTCAGCAAGGTATCACATTAGGTTTAAATCTAGGTCATGTGATTACTCAGGTATGACAGCAATAGAGTGAGTTAATCTGGTTAACATTTGCACGTTTTGGGCCTTTTTGTTTCTCTCTGTCATCCTACATTACTGCTATTAAAGTCTGAACTACTTAAGCAGTCAGCACAAAAAATAACTATTAGTGCTGTAAGATGCATAAGATGCACCAGGAATCAGGGAACCAAAATGTTTAATGATTTTTTGCAGGGAAAAATATCTCCTTTTTAAAGTTATGCCTTTCTCTTTTGTTTGTTTCTTCAGAATTGCCTTTTGAATAACATTTTTTGAAAAACAAAATTCAAATTACTCCAAGCAGAATTGATGCTCTATAGAGTCCAGGTGAACATTCTTTTTAAAAGTCTATGAATAGAATAGCTAACAATAGGAAAGAGTGTTCTAGAGGTTTTCTTTGTGTAAAATGAATGGGTTGAGAGCAAAATAACAATCTACACTTGAGTAACCACAGGACCTAGATTTAAACCTGATGAGATACCTTGCTGACCAAATTGAATACCCTATTGAGCAATCCAACAATCTATTGAAAACTCTACCGGTATTCTGTAATTCGCTGTAAATATCTATAACCTCGAAAGGCTATGTACATGTTTCAACAAAAATATACCGGTATTATGTTGAGAGTCAAAGCACATGGCTATTCCGGTTATTAAAAACTCACAAGCTTTCAAAAAATGGCAATAAGAGGTAAACCGATGTTAATGCAAACATATTTTAATGAAGTTATATTGTGTATAGCCTAAAAAACTAGTAATAAAAAAAAGAAAATAGTGTTCAAACAGCAGATCTAGAAATCAATAACAACAAATAAAAATATACCGGTATATTATGATTCGACATCATGGTATAATAACAAACATTTAAAACAGAAAAGTTTAATCTTTAAAAAAAAAAAAACACCACTAGTTGGATTTGAACCCAAAAGACTGAAAGATTGTATTCACTAATCCAGTGCGAAACCACTGAGCCATGCAAGACTTTTCTATATATGCTGTATAAAGTACTGTTTGAAACAACATTGTCATTTCAATGGACTTTGTTTTTTATCCTTCAAAAAATAATTTGAAAAAGTACATAATTAGTCATCTCTGGGTCATCTCTCCATCTTTTTTTAAAAAGCAACATTTTTAATGTTGAAATATGTTATCTTTACACGTTTAAAATTTGTGGAGAGAAGACCCAGAGACAACAAAATCATTTAAAAACAGTTGTAAATAAGTAGGATTTTGCATGAATTGCATCGTGTTGCTATATTTAAACCCATATTTTGATATAAACCTTTTGCATTTCAAATATTTTTCCACTCATTCCACATCCAACAGAATTAAACCAAATAACGGTTATAATTCGAAAAATATTCAAAATAAATTGATGAAATTTTCACTCTCCTTGTGCGCCCAGATTCCTGCCGAATGTACATCTTAAGCGGCCCACTTTCTTTTACTTTGTGACATGTCTACAGCATTAAGAGCTACTGTATGTGGTACAATGGTGGTGCATTGGTGTTTAATTGAGCATAATGATATGATCAAATAAATTATATTGACTTTTTAATGTTAACTGCTTGATGTGATTGAAAAACATTTCCTGCAGACTGTCTCTCTTTTTCTATATTGAGTTTTTGTTTGTGCCGACTAGAACTATTTAGTGCTTTTTCGTGTTATATTGCATTTTACATTGTACAAGTCTTTACCTGACATCTACAATGTATTTATTTAAATTTCAAAACTGTGCCATACGTCTTATAAATATGCTTTATAGAATGAAAATATTTTTTTTGAAGTGGAAAAGATGTTTTTTCCTATTTATGAATTGGAGTAGGTTTTTTTGAGTGCTTTTTTTTTGTTGATGGGGTACTTATCATTCAATACTTGTATAAAATCCAGTTATTAAATGTAGCTGATGTCTTTAAGAAATGCATAAACAATGCAACCCCTTATTAAAAGTAAAAGTTTTTGTTTTTTCACTCCTCAAAGTAAGAGTTTTTATTTTCAATTGATTTTATAAAATTACATTGTATTCATAAAGTTTAAAGTATCAATATACATGTATATGATAGAAAAAAAACCTCTCGTTGACAAAATAGGTTCAAAATTAATTCAGTAAATTCTTTTTTAAAATTCTAACAGCATTAATCTAATGGACATTAACAAAGGTTAAGGTTCTATTGAATTTGTGTTTGTTGTATTGTTGTTTTTGAATCCCAATTTGACCAATCTTTTTAATTAATCATGCATCAAAGCATGTCATGCTAGGATTTTGTTTTTAAAGAAATCAACATAAGGTATTTTAAATATGTTTAGGAATGTGTATAAGATTTTCTAAAGAAGACAGAAATAAACTGATGTTGAAACCAGAGAAGTAAATATGTCCCTGAATCAAAACTTGCCTTATTTTTTACATGTTTTGAAATTTCAATAGTTATAAGTTTTTTTTTTCAGGAAAGATACTTTGAGGGTATAATTCTTTGTGGACAAAAATCATGTGTTTGACATAAATACTAGTCTTCCATTTTGAAATAGGTGATATATGATTTTTTTAGTTGAGTGTTATTTTTGGCAAACTTATAAATTGTGAAAATTAATATGTCGAGGCTGTAAATCGTACAAAATTGATATAGTATTTATTCATACAGTACAATGTCAAATAAAAGAATCAACATTTTCAATTTTCGTTAATACTTATCTATCCCTTTTAATAAAAATTTTTTTGGTTGCATTTTAATGCTGTTTATTTGTTTCCATATGCTCTTCCAATTATATTTGCCGGCTAAAGCCAATGAAACAGAACTCTTGGCAATATACCGGCCCTTACCTTTTGGTGTAAGTCAATTTTGTTAACATGCCTGCAGTTTTTATTGCAATTATTTATTATGAAAGAATACCCTGCGTTAAGTGGAAATTTGATACTGTAAGCCATCGAGGAGGGGGGTGGGGTGGCTAGTATTTCAGAATGTATAATGATCATAACCTCTTCATTTGAATAATTCATCTTTGTCAGGAGAAGTAATAAATTTAATTATTCTTAAATTTATGTTGGTAAGATCCCACACTTCGTTGTCTATTTGTCTAGTAATACCCAAGAGAATGCATTTCTTAATAAACATCAATACAACAAAACATCGGTTTTACTGTATGGCGCAATATTTTACCAATAAGTTTTCTATGTAGACAGGATACAAAATAGGAGATTTCTAACAAGGCTATAAATCACATTATTTAAGATACTCACCTTTTTGCCTTTTCAAATGTTGCCGTCGAACAACTAGCTCATATCTGTTGTAACGTAGTACGCGCTTTTTTATATAACCTCATATTTTCAGTCACATGACATTATATAACCAATAAAAATATGCTGCACAATCTATCGACTTATTAGAGACTTTCCTAGATATTTGGAGAAACTACTGAATGGTATCAATAATGATAATATGTGGTTGCTTGCTATTAATAACCAACTTGAGATAAAACTACAAAATCGCAACAGGTTACAATACATTTTGCTTAATGTTCCAAATTAAAATGAAAAATATTAAGGAAAATTAGTTGCAGATTTGTTAGGATGACAGGAGTCCATGCGGAATATCTCTAAAATCAAAGTTATAAGACTTTTAACCTAATTTCCAATGTAAATTCTACATATCATAAAATTAATGTCCTTTATTTTCTTGTATCAATCTATACAGTGCTAAATGGAAAATTGAGTTTGGTGTTTTCATAATAACAATATAAAAAAAAAAGAACACTTCTTTTGTTTTGAGTATTTTATTTCAAAAATCAGAAGAGTTAATTAAAAAGTTATATATAGCAAAGAATTGTTACGTGGTACGTGTTACAATGTAGGGCAAAGTCATGCCCCCGATTTGAAGTAGAGGTACATACTGTTTTACCCTTGTGTGTCTGTGTATCAACCTCTAATGATAAAACGTCGCTCAATAATACAAATATCATTAAGCGTAGTAATTGCAACCCCTAATGCTATAAATTCTTGCATTAATAGTTGACAACATCAACCACTAATGATAAATCGCCGCCTAATGATACGATTATATCATTAAGCGTTGCGAATGCAAAGCACAACTAACGCTTAATGAAACAAGCAAAAGGTGTCTGTCATTCCTAACTCATGTAATGTGTACTAAAAGTAATTGTGCAACTCGACCACGTGCATGTTTTAACCCATTCTAAAGCCAAGTTTTCATTCCTTTTTTCCTGGCTATCCATTACAATTTCCGAGACACATTCCTCTAAAACATTAGAATGAATACCTTTCCGCTCATTAACATTAGCGCCATGGTATTCGAATTTAACTTTGAAACCGATTCCTAGATATGGATCTCAATTATTGAGAGATCACACCAATGTCTGAAAATTTGTTCTTTTCAATCAAAGGCACCTGACGTTATAAATTTTTCTTATTATAAAAAAATATACCCCTACCTAAAAGTATATTTTTTATTATGTAAAAAATATCTACCAAGGTGGGGGTATATTCTTTTATTATAACAAAAATATATGTAATGACCTTTTGACTTAATAGAATGATATTTAGAATGCTCTACAAATGCAAACTTAAAGCACGGAGCTACGGAAGCCCTGGGAGGACATTGACTTACTTCTTAATTGTTATGAGCCCTGGAAGGAGATTGTTATGACTTGATTATTTTGACTTAATTATGATTTGATATGACTGTAATGAATAAATATAACACGTGGCGTACCGTTCGACAAGGACACTGACAATACTAGTTTCAGCGAAGAAGATTGGTTTTTATAAATATAAAGAATATTTTTTATGCACCCAAGACATTTATTGGTTTTGAATAGTCACTCTGTAATTCTGTCACTGTTACGTGCCAACAAACTTTAATTTTCTTTTAAAATGAAATTTTAAGGCAGAATGTTTCCGAAAATAGAATTTATAGACAAAGATTAGAAGGACAATTCCACGTTCAATATTGATTCTACTTCTAGAAGAAACAGGAATCTTATTGTATTTCGTTAGAATTGTTGTCAAGTGGTATTCAAATATATCGAAGCTGTATTTTTGTAGAAGTATGTACATTGGTAAATCGTGAAAATTATTCCTCTGACAAAGTTTAATAAACTTAAGGAGGCTGAGTTTAGTTTTCATTGCGCATGTTTATGCGCATTCTAGTATAATACAGTTGATTTATACTTATATGAGATTTTTTTGATATCATTTATAAAATTGAACACAATAAATACTGTAAAATACAGATAAATATATATATATTTTTTAAGGAAATTTTTATTTTTTAAACTATTTTTAATTCTATTGTGGGGTAGGGGAGCGTTGCCATTGCACTTTTATGACGTTATGATGAAATGAAGCTTTATAGGAGTACGGTATAAGAAATAACATAAAAGGAAAGGTAAAAATTGGACGCCGTTGAAATTTTAAATACAGAATGATGCTATCCTTGAGGACATTTTCCTTGTTTTTTGAATAAATCTATTTTACCAATTTTCATTCGTAATGATCCAAATATATAGCAAAATTTGGTGCATTTTAATATTTTGAGATGGCCCCCACTAAAAACCAGACGGTAGAATTTAGTATTTTTACATATAAGGTAGGACATGATTTAACTATAATCATATATAACAATTTGAGAAAAAAGGCATTGTAGTTTGTTTTTAATCTGCTTTGATGTGCGAAAAATGACAGTTTCCTATATATTCCTTTAGTAAATGTACCTCTACTTTGAAATGGTCCTTAAAAGGAACCAGACGATCGATTTTCTTAAAACTTCGCAAAAAACCTAATATTGGCCTCCTTAAATCATAAGAAATAAAAATTACATTTCCGGGCATTTCTTTCTTTTTTTTTCTTTCTTTTTTTTCTTTTTTTGAAAATAAAAGTCTAATATGCATGCGTAGATATTTTGTGTAAGGTTTATTATTTTTGTTTTTATTACTTCTTTGGCAAACCTAAAATGAAAATTAAGTTTGTTTGCAATTCATAAATTTGTCTAGTTAGCAGGCAAAACTATTCAAAGCTATTTTTTTTAATGATTTTTGTAAAGCTGAAGGATTTTGATTTTTCTCCGAGTTTACCTTGACTAAATGTAACTTTAAAATAAGATTTGTCTTTTTGAATTTGCAGTAGGAGTTCCGTAATTTATGTTAAGAGATTTTTCAAAATAAAAGCTGCTTGAAAGTATTGTTCTGTAATAAAAATCTCCCTTATCGAAGATAAAACTAAAAAGAAAACTAAGAAATCTCACCATGCCTTACGTACACAATGAAAATCCTTGGTATTTTTGGGGGTTAAGAATGAATGTTAACATGATCAATTAAAAAAATCACTCCAAAACCTCACGTATACAATTGCTGTGTGTTTTTTTTTGTAATCTTTTCCCACAAACTGAGAGTGTAAGGCTGTATATATGTATTTGATGTTTAAAAATACAAAAGGTGGATCTTGAATAAGAGAATTATACCCAATCATCTTTTTTTTTTGGGGGGG
Organism: Magallana angulata; assembly: GCF_025612915.1. Taxonomy (NCBI): domain Eukaryota; kingdom Metazoa; phylum Mollusca; class Bivalvia; order Ostreida; family Ostreidae; genus Magallana; species Magallana angulata. Next base: position 35,560,018 of record NC_069114.1, read on the forward strand.
GGGGTCTTTTTTCTCCACTTCAACACAGAATGCCATTTAAATACGTGTTACCATTTATTAAGATGGAAAATGAGACTATCTGCTTTAATTTTAAAAAGTGTTTAGTCTAAGTGTGAAGAGCTGAAGATGGTTGCGTGAATAGTAGAATGAACAGAATTCTTTTTTACACTCTTATTTACATCATTTCTATTTATAACTCACTCACCAATGCAAAAACAACTAAGTCTACTGGAAGAAATTCCTTGGGAAACCTTATAATTGACGTCATCCTCCCAGTCATTCAAAGATCAATCACTTTAAAACATAAAAAGTAAAATGTCAAAGGTTTCTTTATATTGCGAGGATAGAAAAACCAGAATTTTACATCAAAAAGCAATAGCATAGAAGAGTCTCAATGTACGTGATAAACATATTATATTGGGAATTCCAACTTTTCCAAAACGCATTATTGGGTATTATTCTTTCATAACCCTTTGTTATAGTTATTGCATATCGACCAGTTTTAGACAAACAACATAATTATCCTTAAAAATTTTAACATAACAATAGTTTTGAGTAATGTTATATGCTAAACCGCTCTCCAAATAAATGTAAACTTTGATTAAGGTGGTATGGGACATCTGTCGATATTAATGTAAAATAAAGTAAATTATAATTGAAACACTTTCACCGGTTTAAAATTTTCAAATTCTACAATAGTAAACCAAAAAATAGCTTTTAAAGAACTATATATGATATGAGTTAAATTTGGCCCCCATTCACAATTTTTTTAAGTGTTTCGGGTACAATAAAATGTTATCATGTTATATTTTAGAAGAGTTGATGTAGAATGTATTTTTTACCTATTTATTTGATTTATTTGCACTCACTGGCAGTATATAAATTCAGAAGTGACGCTATTTCTATAAGTCAATCAATATCAGTCAAAAATTGACATTTTTCTTATCTTTTTATGAATGGGAAATATAGAGCACATCCTTGAACAAGGAATTTTTTTTGGTCACTTATTAGACTTGGCTAGAAACATCTCTGATTAAACTATTTTGTTTGTTCAAGCATGCACTTTATGTTTTCTGAAAGAAAAACTGCTTGGAAACAACTGTTTTATGCTGTAAGTGCAAAATAGCGGGAAAAGGTTGTCTTTACTATGTCATATTTCTAAATTGTGGGCAGTTGAATCAAAATGAACATTATGTAAAAGCATCACATATATATTTGTACAAAGAAATCAAAGAATTACAGTAAAATGATGATGTTCATTTTTAGGGGGCCAATTTAGGCCGATATCATATATAGTCCTTTTTTTAGGAATTTAAGTAAAATTGTAAAACCCCCGGCGGGGTTCGTACCCATGACTTACAGATTCGTAGAAAACCATCTAACCTACTGCATGCGCTACGCTGTTAGGTGACAATATTGGGAAAGAAACTACTTATATCATTGAACTTAATTTTATTGTTTATTTCGATAAACAAAACGTCACAACATGGAAGTCGTCCCAAGTATATTTTAAGGACGACGGACCCAATTCACTTCTACATTAATAGTTTTCATGAAAATTTTATATGAGTAAGAGTTACTGAGGATGTATTAAGATATATAGATGTAACTAGGGATGTCAATTTTACTCGGTTGGCTTAGTCGATTAATCGCGTGGAGGCTTTAGTCGAGCGATAGTCGAGTACTCGATGATTTAATAGTATTAGAAACCGTGAGTCCTTTTTAAATCAATTAATGCTACTGCCACATACATCTTATCTTCAACATTAAAAACTTATGATAACATTTATTAAATGTATTTGATTTAAAATGAATTGAAAAGTATTTTATCGAAATATCCGTTAGAAAATGTCCTGGCTTTTCCTTTTAAGCTCACCTGAGCCAAAGGCTCAAGTGAGCTTTTCTGATCACAATTTGTCCGTTGTCTTTCGTTATCGTCGTTGTTGTAAACTTTTCACATTTTCATTCTTTCTCAAGAACCACTTGACAGATTTCAACCAAATTTGGCACAAAGCACCACTAGGTGAAGGGAATTCAAGTTTGTTCAAATGAAGGGCCACGCCCACTTTAAAAGGGAGATAATTGAGAATTATTGAAATTTTGTTGGTATTTTTCAAAAATCTTCTTCTCAAAAACTATTCGGCCTGAAAAGCTTAAACTTGTGTGGAGGTAGTGTAGATTCAAGTTTGTTCAAATCATGGTCCTCGGGGGTAGGGAGGGGCCACAATTGGGGGGTCAAGTTTTACATAGGAATATATAGAGAAAATCTTTTAAAAATCTTCTTCTCAAAAACTATTACGCCAGGAAAGCTCAAATTAAAATGAAAGCATCCTCAGGTAGTGTAGATTCAAGTTTGTTCAAATCATGGTCCCCAGGGGTAGGGTGGGGGCACAATTGGGTGAGGCCACAATGGGGGATGAATTTTTACATAGGAATATATAGAGAAAATCTTTAAAAATCTTCTTTTTAAAGACTATTTGGCCAGAAAAGCTTAAACTTGTGTAGAGGCATCCTCGGATAGTGTAAATTAATGTTTGCAAAATCACAGTCCCTAGTGGTAGGGCGGGGCCGTGATGGCGGTTTGAATTTTTACATAGGAATATATAGAAAAAATCTTTAAAAATAATCTGGGAAAGTTTTCGGTCAAAAAATCAGTACTTAGTGTGAAAGCACAGGTTATGCAGATTTAAGTTTGATGAAACCATGATTCCCTAGAGAAAAGTGGGGCCACGAAATGGGGGGGGGGGGTTACAGGAATAGAGAAATATCTTCTTACAGGTACAACAACAAAAGGGACTTGGTATTTATAAACAAAAAAAGAGGTGGATAAAAATTGGCAAATTTTCAATTTTTTAGCAAGATTTACTGTACTTAGTTGTCAATGTATTTTGATACTGTAATGCTTACTTGATCAGAATTAAGGCAATTGTTGCTCAGGTGAGCGATGTGGCCCCTGGGCCTCTTGTTTTTATTGGGACGCTTACATACAATCAAAGATTAATGATTATAAACGCCTTGAGATAATTATTGATATGATTAAATGTTTGATTATACAAACACCTAATCCAATAAATAACTGATTAGAGGAAATACAAATTATTCTCGAGTACATGTCTGCCTAAGTAAATCAAAAGAGATCAATCATTAGCGACTTCAAAAATACACCAGGGACATCGATGGAAAAGAGTGTAATTAACGGATCAAGCATGTAGAGCAAAGAAAACTGATATCTACATTCGTAGAACAGAAACTGTCGCGTTGAGAAAAAATAAGTAATATTTTTAAAATATATTCACTTTATTATGAGTAATCGACTAAGAAAATCTTAGACGATGATCGGTGTGACCGAGCGATAGTCGAGTACTCGTTGACATCCCTAGTAGTAACCATTTCAAAAAATGTGTATTACTTCTCCTTTTCAATTGAAAAAAATAGGGAAAAGCGTCCTTGTGAGGAAAAAAAAATTTCCAATAAATTTTCTCTCCAAATTGAAATATTACACTTATATGATGATTTTGAATAAATATAATTTAAAGTGCGATTTGTTGATATTTTTCTTCAATTTGTACTGAGAAGTACTGTGCAAACTCGAAGAAAAGGTTTATGCAGATTACTGAGAGGTCGATTTAAAAAACAAATATCAGAGTGTGCCATGATTGAACACTTCAAAACTTAAACACAGGGGCTGTTTTACTCTATTTTCAAAACAAGTATTGAAGCGGATCGAAATGTATATGATTTGGTCACTGGCTGTAACTCTTAACTAACCTTTGTAGGTGGTTATAATTAACTTGAGCTAAAATAAAATTCACTACAGTACTTGACATCCCCAAAAGAAATTTGTGCATGTTAAATAATGATAAAAAGCTTATTTTAGCATTTTAAATTATAACAAGGTCAGCCACTACTTGCACTTCATAAAGTGTGTATTGATGACGTTGAACAGCTATACATTATATCATAAGCGATTTTTCATTGAGTTCAGTGATAATTCGATGTTCGTAACAATCATCCTTTTTAGGGACCCGATATATCTGCGCAAATGGAAATTGGGTCCGTCGTCCTTAAGCTTAAGTCTTACTGGTCTAGCATTTTTAACGGGGGTATCGCATGTGTGGACAATGCTTCATTTTTACACGTGTTATGCTTACAGAGCTTCCATGAGACATCGAACAATACACAGAGTTCACTGTTTACATGTAGTTCCCGTGGACCTTTACCTCCACTCCACACTTGGCTTTTTAAAAATACATGAACGCAATAAGATACTTTATTTTCCCTCAGCTGGTCAATGTATTTAATAAAAAATCTATTTGTACGTGAAAAGAAAAATTGATTTGAACTTATTGATTGCTCAAAGGGATCAGTAACACGTTTTAACAGCTGAATAGTTCAACTTAAGAAAAATTGATAAACCATTTATAAACCACATCAGGTCAGTAAACCATGTAAAGATTATATCTTACCAACTTCCTTTGCTTTAATGAAATAAATTAAATGAAACATTGAAAATTAAGCTTTCATAATTATTACAAATGTCAATTTAAGTATACGGAGCTTCGCGTCATATTACTCGAGGTGAGACATATTTCCACTGTTAACTTCTCAAAAGAGAACATCCCAAAAATTTATTCATCAGGATCCCCTTTGAATAATCACATTCGTTTAATACCTAGATTGTCAGGTATTTCAATAGGCGTGTTTCGTGGGACTTTATTTTTAAGAATTTAATATATGGACAAGAAGGTGGCGAAATTGTGGAAAAATACATAGCCCGCAGGTTATGTAAATTTATTTTCGCAATTAATCATCAAATATATTGTTTATATTTTCATCTTTCTATTAATAAATAAACAAACTTAAAAAGTAAGTAAAATTAACTAAATTACTGCTAATGTACATCAGTACGTTAGCTATAAGAAACCACCAAATCATCTCCTATGGGGATTTGAGACTGAACTTATCAGGATTAGTTTGTGCAGTATGTAGGTAACGATCAATCTATAAACGGGGCGTGTAGATTTCAGCCTTGTCAGTTTCTAAAAAGCTATGAATTAACTTTAAGTTTCCATAAAAAATAGAATTTTTATGGGAATGAATTTTTCACCAGTTGTGTTTACAACGGCTGTTAATTTTGATAGTTAACTTTTCCTCAGCTTGGTAGATTTTGGCGATAGACATATCACATGATATGTAAACAAGTCTATACATATCTTCTGTTGTACTGTCATGTTGTAAATTTTGAATCCAGGTGGCGGTAAATACAAAATTTAAAACATGACAGTACTAAGACCAAACCGAACCTGAACAAAATTTACTGTTATGGGTCTCAAAATCATCGTGAATGTTTCATTGAATGAAAATCAATCCAAGCTCGGGACAGAGTATAGCGTCCTCGGGCGCTAACACCTACGTTGATTTTTTTTACTATACTCGGTTCCGAGTTTTTGCTTCCACCACTTTTTCCTTTTTTAGTTTTGATAATCATAAACACCTTTGTGCTCAAACTACGTTCATCCCCTGACCATCTTCTTGCTAGGCTGCTTCAGGATGATATATGGATGATCTTCCCATCGATCCTGAATTCTATGTTTTCCATCAAAACTCACTACTTTGACCAAGACTCTATCACCCTCTACTAAGGTAACTCCTCGGACTCTGATGTCATAGTGACATTTCTGTCTCGCTTGAGAGTTTTTGTTAGCGGTTTCTGCCAGTTTATATGCTTCTTGTAGATTCTGTTTTAAATTTTCTATATAAACTAGCATAGAGTTTGACTGTTCATTCCTATTGTTACCAAAAATTAAATCATCTGGAAGATTAGGCTCTCTATCAAACATTAAATAGTAAGGTGAAAATCCAGTAGAGTCATGGACTGCACAGCTGTATGAATGAACTAGAGGATAGATGTAATATCTCCAGTTGTGTTTCTGCTCTGGATCTAGAGTGCCTAACATGGAAATAAAAGTTATGTTAAAGCGCTCTGTAATTCCATTGCGCATTGGATGATACGGTGTAGTCCTTGATTTAGAAATTCCAGTGATTTTACAAAGTTCTGTGATGATCTTGCTGCAGAAGTTTGCTCCTTGGTCGGAATGAAGTCTTTGCAGGAGGCCTTAATGAACTACAAAATGATTGAAAATAGCATCAGCTGTCGTCTTGGCAGTCTGATTCTTCGTTGGTACTGCAACCGCATACTTGGTGAAGTGATCGGTAAGAACTAAAACGTTCTGAATGTTCCCTTTGGATGGTTCCAAGGTCATGAAATCCATACACACCATCCCTAGTGGTTGGGTAGTGGTGACACTCACAAGTTCAGCCCTCTGGTTGTTGGATGCCTTGAACTTCATACATCTGTCACATTCATCAATCCACTGTGTTATATCTGCATGCATCTTCGGTCAGTAAAATCGCTTTCTGACTAAGGAAGAAGTCCTGTCACGGCCAGGGTGACCCATGTCATTATGCAGATACTGTAAAACAAGATGACTAACCTCACGAGGTATGACATACTGATACTTGTCTTCAGGCATCTTGATCTGTTTTGCTTCCACCACTTTTTGCTTGATTTTTCGATAATCATAAACACCCTTGTGCTCAAACTAGGTTCATCCAATAATATGAAAAATGTTTTGATTATCTGTTTTGAAACGCCCCCTTTACCGCTTCAGGTTTCAATACACATCCATAAATCATAGGCGTCGGAACCGCTTAGCCCCCCCCCCCCACCCACATTTTTTTGCAAAGTAATACCTAACCATTAGAAACATAGCATGAAAGAGGACTCAGCCCCCCACTTTTTCTCGCAGGAAAGATTATTTTCCTAAATTTGCCTTGAAAGATTGAGAAGTTGGATTCAGAAGCATACTAGCCCCCCCCCCCCTCCCCCCACGGATTAGGAATGTCATGATTTTGGGGGGAAAATATCTGGGTAAGTAATTTTCTTTTGTTTTGGAAGTATAGGTAATCCCCCCCCCCCCCCCCGGATTAGGATTTCCATGATTTTGGGAATTACTTTTTTCTCAATATTTCTGAGGATTATTCTAGCCCCCCCCCCCCCCCCCCCACACTTTCAATTTGCTTCCGACGCCAGTGTAAATAGAAAGTCTACGAAGATTTTCTATTCATTTCTATTCTATGCATTGCATCAGCCAATAATAACCCCGCATGATAACGTTGAAAATTGTGCGAGGTATCCCGGGAACTTCCGAATGGAGAAAAGATGTAAACATTTTCCATTATAAATCTCCGTAAAAAATTTGATTTCGTTCCTGTAAACTTTTATGAGTTAAAAATGATAATTGTTCAATCAAGATATCTTGGATATATTCCCTTTTATCGATTTCAACTGTATTTCTTTCACAAGTATGTATATTTTTATTAAAAATCATCAAAAAGTGATGGAAGCAATAACTTGGGACACACTATAGTATTTCGGTAAGCGTACTAATTTTCATATTTTACTCTCTTGCAATAATTGTCATAATGTTGTAAGTATAGTAATCATAGAACAAAGACAAAAATAATTCAAGGATATGAAAACATTTACTATCATTTTTTTTCTATAATTTTAAATGCGTTTACTCTAGCGTCGTACTCTTGTACGCAGTTCTAAAGTATTTAAAATTCAAAAGCTTATAAAATATCGTAATTCCATTACGTTAAACGTGTATTTACACGTGCTAAGCTGTCAGACAAAATTCTTTTAAGCAAACGCTGTTAATTGCCTCATTAAAAATATTTTATTTATAACGCCTTTACTTTTTTCTTACTATTATATAAGACTAATTTGATATAGACCACTCGTGTATCCAACAAGTTATATATACATTCTACATACTTTTTTGCATGTGTAGTGTGTAGAAAGCTATTGCAGGTATATCACTGTAAAACACATAAGGAACCGAAAGGCTAAAATTTCGAGTTTTATTATGACGTCACAAAGGCTAAACGTTATAAAATGCAAAGTCTCAAGTGAAAATCAAAGTTTAAGCTTGTGTGTTCCATCTATAAAAACTTACCCTAAGGATAAAATAGGATTTTTAAGGTATAAATGACATTTGCAGACAAGGAAAGAAGTTCCAAGAAATTAATATATAAACATTAAATCATTATTTCTTAAAAATAATGATTTTATGACTGCAGAGATGTGTGCATAAGAATGGAGTAACGCAAATTAAACACACTGCTGCAGTTATTAGACTACATCTATATAAAAAAAAACAATGATTCAATGTGTAAGTATTTACATTTGCAAATATGTTTTTTTTATATGACCCTATATGATAATATTTACATTTGCCAATATATTTCTTATATAAACCTATAGAATAGCGAAAACGTTCAATTCTGTGAGAACTTTTTCATGACGTCACAATGAACATAGCACGCGCTTGTCGCTTGGATTATTGTAAACACAAAATCTCGGTAATTTAACAGTTCTGAACGATTTGTCTTTTTCAAACGCAAATATAAGTAATAAACAGCAATGTTTAAAAGTTACCTGGGATATGAGGTTTGTTGGTAAGTGATCAGATGTTCTGAGAAGGCATTTTGCATTACAGGATTTAATCAAATGACCAACCAACTTCATATCCCGGTGAACTTTTAAGTTGCTGTTTATTTCATAAATGTTCACACTTGCAAATATACTTCCTTATATGAACCTATAGGATAGCGAAAACGTTCAGTTGTGTGAACGTTTCCCTGACGTCCCAATGATCGCGGTGAGTTTTATATTAGTTCCAAGTTTTAAAATTATAACCATATACAAAGGTTAGTTTACAGAGTTTGAGCCAGTGAACAAATCATTTACATTTCGATCCGTTTCAATACTCGTATTGAAAATACAGTAAAACCACCCACGTGCTTAAGGTTTGAAGTATTTCATCATACACAAATGTTAAGCATACTCCGACAGTTTTGTTTCAAAATTAACCTCTAAATAATGTACATAAACATTTTCTTAGAGTTTGCGCAGTACTTCTCATGAAAAATTACAGAAAAATAACGACAAACCGCACTTTTGCATGTGCCCCCTGTCAAAACAAAGTCGATAACATTGCTTTTTTTTTAATGATATTAATTCAAAATCATCATATAAGTGTCATATTTTAATTGGAATAGGAAATCTATTGCAGAATTTCTTTAATTTATTTTTTTTTCATGACAGTACTAAGACCAAACCGAACCTGAACAAAATTTACTGTTATGGGTCTCAAAATCATCGTGAATGTTTCATTGAATAAAAATCTATCCAAGCTCGGGACAAAGTATAGCGTCCTCGGGCGCTAACACCTACGTTGATTTTTTTTTTTACTTTATTCGGTTCCGAGTTTTTGCTTCCACCCCTTAATTTCTTTAAATTTTTAATAATCATAAACACCTTTGTGCTCAAACTACGTTCATCCCATTACTATCTTCTCTTTAGGCTGCTTCAGGATGATATATGGATGATCTTCCCATTGATCCTAAATTTTATGTTTTCCATCAAAATTCACTACTTTGACCAAGACTCTATCACCCTCTACTAAGGTAACTCCTCGGACTCTGATGTCATAGTGACATTTCTGTCTCGCTTGAGAGTTTTTGTTAGCGGTTTCTGCCAGTTTATATGCTTCTTGTAGATTCTGTTTTAAATTTTTTATATAAACTGGCATAGAGTTTGACTGTTCATTCCTATTGTTACCAAAAATAAATCAACTGGAAGGTTAGGTTCTCTATCAAACATTAAATAGTAAGGTGAAAATCCAGTAGAGTCATGGACTGCATAGTTGTATGAATGAACTGGGGAATAGATGTAATTTCTCCAGTTGTGTTTCTGCTCTGGATCTAGAGTGCCTAACTTGCAAATAAGAGTTATGTTAAAGCGCTCTTTAATTCCATTGCGCATTGGATGATACGGTGTAGTCCTTGATTTAGAAATTCCAGTGATTTTACAAAGTTCTGTGATGATCTTGCTGCAGAAGTTTGCTCCTTGGTCGGAATGAAGTTTTTACGGGAGGCCTTAATGAACTATAAAATGATTGAAAATAGCATCAGCTGTCGTCTTGGCAATCTGATTCTTCGTTGGCACTGCAACCGCATACTTGGTGAAGTGATCGGTAAGAACTAAAACGTTCTGAATGTTCCCTTTGGATGGTTCCAAGGTCATGAAATCCATACACACCATCCCTAGTGGTTGGGTAGTGGTGACACTCACAAGTTCAGCCCTCTGGTTGTTGGATGCCTTGAACTTCATACATCTGTCACATTCATCAATCCACTGTGTTATATCTGCATGCATCTTCGGTCAGTAGAATCGCTGTCTGACTAAGGAAGAAGTCCTGTCACGGCCAGGATGACCCATGCCATTGTGCAGATACTGTAAAACAAGATGACTAACCTCACGAGGTATGACATACTGATACTTGTCTTCAGGCTTCTTGGTCTGTTTTGCTTCCACCACTTTTTGCTTGATATTTCGATAATCATAAACACCCTTGTGCTCAAACTAGGATCATCCAATAATATGAAAAATGTTCAGATTATCTGTTTTGAAACGCCCCCTCTACCGCTTCAGGTTTCAATACACATCCATAAATAGAAAGTCTACGAAGATTTTCTATTCATTTCTATTCTATGCATTGCATCAGCAAATAATAACCCCGCATGATAACGTTGAAAATTGCGCGAGGTATCCCGGGAACTTCCGAATGGAGAAAAGATGTAAACATTTTCCATTTTCCAAATCTCCGTAAAAAATTTGATTTCGTTCCTGTAAACTTTTATGAGTGAAAAATGATAATTGTTCAATGAAGATATCTTGGATATATTCCCTTTTATCGATTTCAACTGTATTTCTTTCACAAGTATGTGTATTTTTATTAAAAATCATCAAAAAGTGATGGAAGCAATAACTTGGGATAGACTATAGTAATTTCGGTAAGCGTACTAATTTTCATATTTTACTCTCTTGCAATAATTGTCATAATGTTGTAAGTATAGTAATCATAGAACAAAGACAAAAATAATTCAAGGATATGAAAACATTTACTATCATTTTTTTTTCTATAATTTTTAATGCGTTACTCTAGCGTCGTACTCTTGTACGCAGTTCTTAAGTAATTAAAATTCAAAAGCTTATAAAATATCTTCATTCGATTTCGTTAAACGTGTATTAACATGTGCCAGGCTGTCAGACAAAATTATTTTAAGCACACGCTGTTAAATGCCTCATTAAAATATTTAATTTAATATGTTTTACGGTGTGACCGTTGGGGCGAGCGCAGAAGGAACCACACACCTGTCATCATTGTTAAATGCAACCCGTGGACTTGCCCTAACCAAAAAACTTTGGCTTTGTCTCGAAAACTTTTACCACCGCAAGGAACCCGAAGCTATCAAACTTTTATTCCAATGGCCCCTTCCTTGTCTTATACACTTAAACAAGCTACCACTGAGCTTTAATAAAATGTTAACCAGACTTACATTGTATTAAAATATTTTGATAAACACAACGCCGTTTTTTTTTATGTAGATACAATCATGTTTTATCTTTTCTTTACCTTTTAATAATGATCATTAAAATCAGTAAAAAATAAATTTTGTCTGTTATTTCTCATTTTGTTCCTTGTTGTAACATTTTTTAATCATTTTCCTCTGTGACATTAATTTTGTTTTAAATCTTTTTAATTTTTGTACGCTATATAAGTGCTGTAGACATGTGCCCTCACCCCTTTCTTAGTGTGTGATATCCAATATTATTTGACCACATATGCAACTATATAACAAATACATGTACCGGTAAATCTTTTAACAGTTTAATTCTTTTCTTTTATCTATTCATTACAAAATGACGTGGCTGCACGTAGATCTAATAATGATTAGCATTTTCTTTCTTGATAATTTTTTGTCACCTACCTAACGTATGCATATATATGATTGGACCAATATGACAATAAATTTAGCATGGAACTTGCATGTGTATTGACTAAGCAAAAAAAATCATCAAAACAAAACTTATCAGCCAAAGAGTCACCGTTAACACTGATACTGAGTACTTCCTACATGATCCATGCAGTACATATGCTTGATCCACCTCTAAATGTATCGCGGGAAATTAAAACGCGAGATCTTTGTGACGTCATAGTTAACATTCTTTTGCGCTCGACAGTTTTCGTAAATTGTCGGACAAATTCGGAGAAGGAAACGACGTCATATGTCAGCAAAAGTTTTTTTTTACGTAAGCTTATGTGTTGTTTACTTTAATGTTTTTAGAAGGATTTATTTTTATTGATAAGTGAAAATGGTGTATGCGATGTAGAGGTAGGAATTTTCCGTAGAAACACATCCTGTTCCACCATGTTGCTATGCACCGCAAAGGATCACTGGGATAGTAGAACGTTTTCACGCGGGTCCACAAAATTTTCTTTGAACAATGTGCAGATTTCAACTCGAATTTCCTCCGTTCGTACACGTTGTCTATGGAGCTCGCTACGCGAGCGGCGCTTCGCGCCGCCTCGCTGCGCTCGCTAATATGTAAACGGAGTGACCGTTGGACCGAGCGCAGATTACACAGTGCAGTTTGATTTTTGTAGAAAACGCAAACAGTAGGATCCGCCTAATTGCCTACTCAAATCATTTGCCAAAGTTTAACCAAACGTCGCGTGCTCAGTGTACATTATGACGTCATGTTTCAGACGTAAAACGTACACGTTTTTTCATCGGAAATAGCCGAAGAGAGTTACGTTATTCCGAACTTTTTTTTATTTCTTCCTTCATTGTTTATCAATTTAATTCAAATAAATGCCACGGTAATAAAATTGAATACTTTATTCAGTATCTAAAAGATCAGTTCCTTGATGTTAATGTTTTTATTTTCCATCTGATAATTTAATAAGACATACATTGAACTAGTCGTGTTTCTTATTTGAAGCACTTTTGAAACTTATCTGGTGTCCTCTTTTATTTCTTTTAATTCAAATTACCTTTTATTGAAACACTGGAACATTTTAATAAAGTTTAGGGGGGAATAAACATCGAAAAGTACCAGTCAGTCAATGATCGAACTAACTTTTTAAAAACAAAATGGCGGCCAATATGGCGGCGCCCAGGGCTGGAAGAAATTTTTTTAGCCCTTAGTATCCCTGATTCAACTCTCATTTTTCACTGATTTTTTTATATATACGTGTTAACATTAATCCTCGCTTCGCGAGGCGGGCTTCACCCGCCTCTCGCTGCGCTCGGTATAATGCCTTTACTTATTTCTTACTATTATAAGACTAATTTGTTATAGATCACTCGTGAATTCAAGTTATATTTACATTCCACATATTTTTTGCATGTGAAGTGTGTAGAAAGCTATTGCAGTTATATCACTATAATTTAATTCTGGTTGTAATGCGCTTTCTGATTGGCTTAAAATTATTTCATATCGTATAAAGAATGTTGCCTACGTCATAGTAAGACTAACGTCAAAAACGTATTTTAAAATACGCCTGACGTTACGTTTAAATTTTGTACAATTTTACGTCATTTTAAAGGTCAAATGACCGTTTTTATCTACAATGAAGAGTAAAAAAATTAAAAAATAAGCAATGAATTCAATATTTATTAGTTTTATACGATATAAAATGGTTTGAAACAGTTTACGCATCGCGGTTTATAAAGCTTTATGCAGTATCTACATAAATTTATTAACTGTTTATTTTTTCATTTTATTCCTTTTTATTTAGTTCAAAATGTCTTAATGTTTATAAATTCCTCCATACTCATATACTTACCTGCCTACTGTACATGGATGCACAATTAGCTTAAAAATGGATTGATATGACAGTAAAGTATGTCTCTTGCTAGTATATATTTGTATAATCTCTTGTCGCTTGGATTATTGTAAACATAAAATCTCGGTAATTATAACATTTCTTAACGATTTGTCTTTTTCAAACGTAAATATAAGTAATAAAGAGCAATGTTAAAAAGTTCACCGGGATATGAACTTGGTTGGTACAACCCCTGTCACACCAGAGTGCGTCCTCACGGCGATCCCGCTGCGTCCTTAAATAATGTAAAACGCCAAGGTAAACGCAGTAGAGTCTCCTACAGCGCCGAAAGAACGCAACGGCATCTTTATCCGTCGCGGTGGGATCGCCTTGAACATTGAAGAACGCCATGCGACGGCGCGCACTTTGAACATGCACAAACTACGCGCCGTGGCTCGGCGTTCTGATAAACACGCCGTAGAAACGTAGTGAGGTCGCCGTGACAGCGCCATAAGATCTCCAGCAGCGCCACGAGAGCTCCGTCGGCGCGCTCAAGGAACGCAGCTAATCGCAGTGTAGACGCAGTGATAAGTCAATTGCGCTTGCACGGAGACCTCACGGAGTCCTTTGGGATATCACTGCGTCTCTATCGCGCTCTCACTGGGCTCTCACTGCGCATCCACAGCGTTTGAAAAAGTTGTTTTCCATTGGGCTGCGTTCACACAGCGACCCCAAAGAGCTGTTGCTGCGTTCATCGCGCTCTCGTGACGTTTCTTCTGCGTTTATACCGCGCTCCCACGGCGTTTCTACTGCGTTGTCATCAAGACCACGAAAACTCAAAAAATGGCTGCTGTACAAAAGCAAGCGACGTGATAATTATCAAACTCGATGTAGATGACTATGTAAAAAGTAGAATTTGCTAATATTCCAAGACCTATCAATGGACGTAGATAGAATTCATGCCATTTGGTTCTGATGTTTTCAAATCTTTTCTATGTTTTCTAACAAGTAATAACGGATCTTTTTTTGTAAACCTGACTACTAAGAGTTTAATCCTAGTCCTTCACAAATTGTTTAGAAGTAACTATGTTTCAATTACAATGTACTTTTCATAAAATCAAAACAATTTTTTAATCATTTGTTTACTAGTTGTAAATTCTTGTTTGTTTCCCATACAATTGTACAAATTAATATTAACCTACCAAGAAGTAAAGAACGTCTTGTGCACGCAGTCAGCGCGCAGAACACGCCATGGACGCGCGGTAAAATCTCCTAGCACACCACGAGCGCGCGGCGGAGACTCGGCGAGAGCGCGATTAATCGCCAAGTAGAACTCCGTGGAAACGCAGTTACACGCCGTGGAAGCTCCGTAAGAACGCATCGGTCGCCGTCAGGACGCCGTGACGACTCCACTTGTAAAATTTTCAAATAAAACTGTACATTTTATCTTAATTTTTCTTGCGATCCTACGGCGATTCCATGAATTTTACAACGCCGTGAACACGCCGTGGAGACGCAGCTTGGTGTGACAGGGCCTTACGTAATCAAATATTCTGAGAAACCCTTCGGGCGGTTTCCTTTAACATTTACCGCCGGCTACGTCATCAGAAAATGCATTGGCCAATAATAAACCCGTATGATAATGTTGAAAAATTGCGCGAGGTATCCCCAGAAATTCCGAACAGAGAAAAGATGTAAACATTTCCTATTATAAATCTCTGTAAAAAATTTGTTTTCATGCCTGTAATCTTTTATGAGTGAAAAATCATAATTGTTCAATGAAGATATCTTGGACATATCCCTTTTATTGATTTCAACTGTATTTCTATCACATGTATGTGTATCTTTTATTTAAATCATCAAAAAGTGATGGAAGCAATAACTTGGGGCAGACTATAGTAATTTCGGTAAGCGTACTTATTTTCATATTTTACTCTCTTGCAATAATTGTCATAATGTTGTAAGTATAGTAATCGTAGAACAAAGACAAAAAATAATTCAAGGATATGAAAACATTTACTATCTTTTTTTTCTATAATTTTTAATGCGTTTACTCTAGCGTCGTACTCTTGTACGCAGTTCTTAAGTAATTAAAATTCAAAAGCTTATAAAATATCTTCATTCAATTTCGTTAAACGTGTATTTACACGTGCCAAGCTGTCAGACAAAATTATTTTAAGCAAACGTTGTTAATTGCCTCATTAAAAATATTTTATTAGTAACGCCTTTACTTTTTTCTTATATATATATTGGTATAGACCACTCGTGTATCCAGCAAGTTATATATACATTCTACATACTTTTTTGCATGTAAAGTGTGTTGAAAGCTATTGCAGTTATATCACTATATTTACATTCTACTGTGTTTGTCCATTAAATTCCGTGATGTTTAAATCTAAATGCAACACCTATTCTACGAGTAATTTACATAAAAAGTTCTAAAACAGTGATTTCTATGTTAAAAATGTATTTCATGATTGTTGTCAAAACACCATGTTTTATAATTTTTCAACAAAAAAGTTGACTTTATTGTTAAAAGCAACATTTCAAGAGTTATTTATCATGGATTATATTTTCATGCTCGTCGATCTCATCTGATGAAAACCAGTTTAAACCGGTTTTACAAAACAGCTGTTCTTGCTGTTACTTATTCACTCCCTCCGTGATCTGCACTATTTATCGATTTATTTAAGTAAACAATTGATTTCTTCAGTAAGGGAATGTAAATATAAGCATTAAAAATTATTTCTTTTTGACGTCGTCGTGTCAATAACTGCCGTCAGGTGACAAGACAAATTATCATAACGCGCTAACGCGCGTTATTCAATTTGTCTGCTCACCTGACGGCAGTTATTGACAAGGAAAGAAGTTAAAAGAAATAAATATATAAACATTAAATCATAATTTCTTAAAAATAATGATTTTATGACTGCAGCGACGTGTGCATACGAATTGAGTAACGCAAATTAAACACACCGCTGCAGTTATTAGACTATATCTATAAAAAAAACCAATGATTCAATGTGTAAGTATTTACATTTGCAAATGTGTTTTTTACATGACCCTATATAAAAATATTTACATTTGCTAATATATTTCTTATATATGTTATTTATTATATAGCCCCCTAACTCCGTCACTACCCTAACTCCGTCACTTTCGGGAAACTCCTCGCCGTTTGAAATCAAGTACGATTATGACGTCATTTTTTACATGTCAAAAATCTTTAATCAAATGTCAACAATTTGCAACGGTTAAATTTAAGAATGTGTCAAAAAATAACAGAATTAAACCCTGTTCATTTTATGCACCATTAATTGTGTGAACTCAGCTAAAACTTTTTCACGGGTGCACTAAAATATCGATATTTCTGACATGCGGGCCCATTCGACCATTTACGGTGGTCAGCCATTTTTAGGGAGGTCAAGATGAAACATTTCACATGTAATACATTTTTGATTAAGGTAATTAATACATTTTTTTCAGTCCGCAATAACCTTTATGCACTACTCTTGATGATAACGTCAAATCGCTCATGCCGATACTTTTGCCTTATACAGGGTATAGATATCTACGGTATATCGCTATTTAGAATATGCTACATTTCTAAAAATGTAATAAATAAATAATATAATAATATATTAATTAATGATATAAAATATTTGAAATATGTAAGGACATAAATCAAACGGCATCCATACATTCTGAAAAGGCCATTGTGATTGTTGTTACATGGGCCCATTTTTTATTCTGGCGATCATTTCATTTCGATGAAATTAAATACAATTTAAATTGTATGCACCAATTTTACTTATTATAACTTGGCCTAGATACAAACGGAGTTTTAACTAAATTGTTAATGCGTCTTCATTCCCTGCCATATCATAGAGCATGTGGGTGACGGAGTTAGGTTCATAAGATATAATAAGCACGCGTGATAAACGTCGTATTCAGAGAGCTTATTTGAATAAAAATAAAAATATTTTTGTGAATAATTTTATAAATTATATTGTTTCAGATTATGTTTAGTGATTGCAAATGATAAAAACCACAAAAAATAATAAAAAATAATTTACACAGAAACGCAGGAGGTTTTCTGCTTATGGTGACGGAGTTTGGGTATTCGGGGGTAAACCTAGGGCGCTTTCCATTTACGTTGCCTCGCCGGCGACGTTATCGGGAAACGGCGACGTTAATGGAACGGTTGGCAACGTCACAATGATCCAACGATGACGATTGCAGCTTAAAACTGATACCTATCTTAAAATTTGACCCAAAAATTTTGGCTATTTGCAGTTTTAATGTATTTCAATGTAGTAAGACAAATTGTAGTTTTAGAAATACTGGTTTTGTAGAATATGATAACCTCGACGCCATATTGTTTCCTAGTCGGCAACGGTATATTGCGTGGCCGCAATCGCTCGCCGGCGACGCGCGTTCCAGCAATCGGCGACGAAGGCAACACCGGCAAATCCGGCGATGCCGGTTAAATGGAAAGCGCCCATAGCGCGCGCTTGTCGCTTGGATTATTGTAAACACAAATTTTAAATCTCGGTAATTTTAACAGTTCTGAACGACTTGTCTTCAAACGCAAATATAAGTAATAAATAGCAATGTTTAAAAGTTACCTAGGATATGAGGTTTGTTGGTACGTGATCAGATCTTCTGAGAAGGCATTCGGGGATCACAGGATTTGATCAAGTGACCAATCAACTTCATATCCTGGTAAACTTTTTAAATTGCTGTATATTTCATAAATATTCACACTTGCAAATATGCTTCCTTATATGAACCTATAGGATAATGAAAAACCATCTATTGTTTGTTAAAGACCTATCATGGTAGTGCTATTTTTCACTTTCAAAAAAGTAGGTCAATGACCTACTTCTTGAGATAATGGCTATTGAATATTTTTTGAAATTTAAGAAAAATCCCCGAAAATTTAACACAATGATTGAGATTTTCTTAACTGTGAAAATAATTCAAATTGCTAAATTCTTTTAAAAAAGAAGTACAGTTTATGAATGGCAGTGACACTAAACAGACACAAAGCATTAAGTTTTCATTCACAATTTTTATGAATACTCCAGTCCGAATTTCCTCTATCAGTTTTCAAATTCCTACACTTTTTTGATTTAATTTTACAAAAAACTGAATGATGATTATACCAAAACATTTATAGCATTAAACTAGGTATATTGACCTTACTCTGCAGGCATAAAAGTTATATGAGGTCAATGATCAAAATTTTGGGGTAAGGTGTCTTTTGTCATTTTTAGGCATTTTTCATTATTTTTGTAGTGTGTGCCATTCAAATATCTAAACAAAAAAGTGAGATAAAACCAACAGAAAATATGCGAAATTATGTTGAATAACACATAAAATCTTAACTTTGAATGTTACAGTACTACCAAAAATATTTAAGTGAAAAACAAAATCTGAAAATTTTAGTCCGAATTTCCTCTGTTTTGAAAAAGTCCCAACTTTGTTTGAGCCTAATTCCATAATATAGTAAAAATATAGAATGGTTTGTCAATAATAATTCATTTCATAAATACTTTTAGTGATTAGAACAAATTTTACTCATGATATTGAACTTTATAACAATCCGAATTTGAGAACTCAAACCCTGAGTAAACAACGTCCTTAAAGAAAAATAACGACAAACCGCACTTTGGCATGTGCCCCCTGTCAAAACGAAGTCAATAACATTGCTCTTTTTTAATGATATTATTTAAACATCATCATATAAGTGTTATATTTTAAATGGAATAGGAAATCTATTGCAGAATTTCTTTATTTTTTTCTCACAAAAAACGTTTTCCCCCATTATGTTCAATTTAAAAAGAGAGGTAACACAAACATTTTTTAAAATGGTCCCTACTAAAAATCTAATTCGATTTTGTGTTATCTTTTTTTAATTTATTTTATATATCTTTAGTAACTCTAACTCATATAAAATTTTCATGAAAATCACTTTTGTAGAAGTGAATTGGATCCGTCGTCCTTAAAAAAGTTCGTTCCTCTGTTTTTGAGTAGCCATTTTGGGTCACCTCTAGTCCGGAAATTATGCATCATATATCAATTCTACTTGTAATTTCATATTTTGCAATGCCAAATCAACTATATTAAAAATATAAGGGAAAGTTACATATTTACAGAGTTTAGTAAGTATATTTTGTGGCGGAAGGTTTTTAAGAAGAAAATAAACATTTTTCTTAACTTAGTTGTTGTAGAGTACCGTAATATTAGCTTTCTTGTTTTCAATGCAGACCAAAGTTTTAGATAGTTTGTGCATTAGGATATCTTCGAGTTGTTTCGAAACACATATTTTCAAAATTGTTCAATATTTCTATCGACATAGATTGGCATATTTAACTGATATTACATGAAAGACAAGAAAAAATAAACTCCAATTTTGCCTAAAATTAATTACTTCATGCCATATCTCAATTTTGAAGTTTGAGACTTTTAAATATTTTCATTGAATGCTGAATAGTAAATGGCTAAAAATCGGTTGCCTTTTAAAAATGCCTTTCTGAAGCATTGTAGATATTAAAATCAGAAAAATAATTTTTGACCATAGGCATTCTAGATATAATTCATTAGTCAAAAATGGACAAAAATCCTAAATTTGTTACTTCTGTCCTTCATATTTCATAGAAAATAGTTGTGTAACACACTTTTTTCTCATAGTGTTTACCAAAAATATAAGTCCCGGTAGATACCATGAAACAAAGATATTGTTATGTAGCATCATTAAAAAAAATATATCTTGAATTTCACAAACCTGTTGGCACCTTTCATGGCACCAAAAAGACAGTCTTGAATCTGATTTTCGCTTGTGACATTTTACTTCGACGTCCGTGACGTCACAATTAAACCATAGAGTTTTCATAGGAGATTTTCCAATGCAAACATAAGGGATGAAATACACTGAATGTAAGTATATTAATATAAAAACGCTGTAGCATAGTATTTTTGAATTCACGTACCTTTAAAACATCACGTTTAACATGCATTTGCACGTGCAAAGCTGCTAGACAAAACTCCTTATGCAAGTGCTGTTCAAAATAATTTTAAATAGTGCCTCATCTAATTGGTGATGACATTCACATCTCAAGGCAAAACACTATATAAGTAAAAGAGGACCATGGACTAAATGCTCCATCGCTCAAAGA
Organism: Magallana angulata; assembly: GCF_025612915.1. NCBI lineage: Eukaryota > Metazoa > Mollusca > Bivalvia > Ostreida > Ostreidae > Magallana > Magallana angulata. The sequence continues at coordinate 35,580,941 of NC_069114.1, forward strand.
AACATTAAAGTACCCTTCCTCCTTCAATTGTGAAATGTTGAAATCTTTATGTGAAATCTTTCTTCATCCAAGTTGTGGCCTTTTTATATACTATATAGTAACTTGCAATGAACTATAAAAAGTGGAAACTTTCCAAACAACAATAATTTCACAAATTGTCTTCAATTGGACCCCTCTTTTAGTAATGAAATACTATACCCCCGGAGATCACCGTGAAGGAAAAAACAAATGTTTTAAACTTATTATTAATATTTTTTAAGTTCTAGCCTCAATGTCCTTGAAAGGATATTTCATATCTTTTTTTAGTAATTATTTACATAATGGTGTTTGAGACCAGATTAACTTTAATGAAAGTTTGTATTTTATAGATAAAATTTTCAAAACAGTTTAATTAAGTATTCAACCTGGCTATATTTTCAGGCACATTTATTACACGTAGGTATGTAAACTGTATAAAGGTACTGTTAATCATTGGTAGAAAGAGGGATGGGGCAATATCCCCTCAACAAGTATGTCTTATTGCATTGAGGTTCAATTTGAAAAAAACATGCTATGGTAATAAGCAAAACCATCACAATGGTTCACAGAAATCAGACGTAAAACTTATCTGTACATGTTAAGGAGTACTCAAAAGATAATTAAAAGCGTATGTAGAGGCAAAGAAAAAATTGGCCCATTCTCTACACCGTTACGAACGCGTTACTATCTTAGGCATCTTGCTATCTCTGATTCTGAGGGTGCTTTTTTCTTTTCTAAAAACTATTAGGCCTAAGACAAAAATAAATTTCTAAATAAATACAGATTGAGTATCCTCTTACTATACGAAAACAAAAATAACTTTTGAGTTAAATCATTGTACAGATTTTGGATTAAGGTATCCCACTCCTCTAAGTTCTTGCATCAAAAAATTTCTTAAGAAGTATATCATTGAAACCTGTAGGCAAAACATACTTAAATATACACAGATAATTGGAGGTCAGTTTTCAACCCTTTGAATTGTGGCCATTTATTTCATTTTTTGTTGTTGTTGTTATTTTGATTTGTTGCCAGTATTTTTGATTAAGCAAATTTATTTCATCAAATTTTGTTTTTAATTATGCACAATGGTCACACAAAATAGAAGGATTACTAGAAAATTCTGTACGAGGCTGCATATTATTTTTGTGATTTTGCACTTAAAACAGACAATTTCTATAATAGTTACAATTTGATTTGAAATAAAAAAATATTTTTAATGGCAAGAATTTTATAGGATTAATCCAGTTTGCCCAGATGTGTATTCAGTACCATTTTGATATAATTATTATTAAACATGGGGGTCAGTGATGTCAAATTTCAGATATATGGCTTCAAAGGTAAAATTCTCGCAAAATTTCAGACATTTTCTACATATTTGCATGATTTTATGCTAAACGTCTATTACTTACTCGAAATTTAATTTTGTACATGTCACACAGAACCTATAAAATATGTTACAAACAAATCAAACGTTAAAAATATTAATAAAATAAAAGGAAATTAAAGTATATTGAAAATTCATAAAACTGCTTCTTTCGGTCATTTTCGTCTAAATCTTAGAAATGTCTTAGATTTTGTGGTAAGTCCAGTTAAAGACGTCAAACACGTTCAGAAAAATGAATTTAAAAATGGATGTATATATGTCTAATTATAATTAATTATTCTATATAATAAACACGTTATTATTGGCCTTTATTAGAGATAGCCTAACAACTGGTGAATGTTACCAAATTAACATTTTAAATAAACTTTTGTTTTGGACCCAAAATTCCAATGTAATGTTATAACTCTTCTAAGACTCAGGTCTATAATGCTTATAAAATTTATTCTTATCCATATGACATTGTGTAGTGTCCAGGGTGAAATCACAATATCTGCACACATGCTCTTATTTGTTAAAAGCAGTTATGGAACTGAACCTAAATGGAGTAAAAGGAAAAAAGTTCAAAATGCAAAGCAAACTAAAAAATAATTTTAAAAAATCAAAAAATTTAAGATTATCTAGATACTTGATCACCCCACTTACTGTATCAATGAATCCTACGAAGCCTTGTGAAAGGGGTGTCTTTTTACCAATTTCCATAGGACATGCAGACGATTTGATTGTGGATACTGAAATAAAAACATGAACTTTATTATTTTTTTTATTATTAACTTTATAAGTGAAAATAAATTATTGTTTGATTAGAATAGGAATATTTGAAACTTCAAAATTTCAATAAAATTTCTGTTCGAAATCAATATGAGAAGAAAATGTTTTTTAGAGAAATATTTTGGTTTGGTCAAAATAGTCCCAATCTAGAATCAAGAAACCCAAAACGACACCAATACTTAAATACTGATAAAAAAAAAAACCGTGATTTTAAAACTGGGTTAATTAAGCTAAACCATGTAAACTGTTTTTGTATAAATATGGATATGGCAAACTCATACATATACACGTAGCAAAAAGGTTTTTGGAGTCCTTGACTTTAATGACTTACAACAATGCAAAAAAAAAATCACAACCATAGCAGAATCTTTCTATTTAAACAAACTTTTGGTGTGTTAGGAAATTAAAACGTGTTTGATCTTTGCCTGACTAAAGCGATGAAATGATTTACTGAAAGGTTAGTTGATAAAAGAATTACCTCCAATGTTTCCGGTAGTTTTTGCACTGTCTGTGGATAACGTGATTTCACTTTTTGTTCCCTGTAGCGACACTGTTACCCATTTTGTAATTTCCTGGAGTAAAATTTTAATTAGATGAAAACTTTAATTAGATGAAAAAATATATTAACATGTAAACCTCATATGCTACATGTTGGTCGGATAAAAACAGAAATTTTTATAGTCTCATGCTAAATACTGCTATTTGATTGGTTTAGACGCAGTTAATAATCTGTTCTACATGTATTACCCTCAGCGTTAGCAACCCACCTGGCAACGGGTAACATAACGAATTGTTACATGCGGGTAAATTGTGCGCGTACGGTTCGCCGTAGAAATTCAAGTCTTTCCAATGGAAAAAGAGTAACTAAAGGTTTTCTTTAAAATTAAGAAATTTAAAATAATAAAAAAAATAACGTGCATGTTTGAGAGAGTAACAGTTGAAATTGAAACCCCTTGAAAACCATTTTCTTCGCGTCAGTTAACAACGGCATTCTCGGAATGTCAGTTTGAACTGTTACCCACCCAAACAAGCACTATATATATTGGACCTTGTTGACCGAGGCGCTTTATTTTCTCAGTATATCGTAGGATGAAGCTCTGTAATTCAATCAGCTTAAATGTGACTGATTTGCATAGCCTTGCCATTCAGTTATTTTTTCAGACCTCTCAATTTATAGTAGTTTTAAAAATCCACCTAACATACCACCCAACTACAAACCCCTCTAATCTATACATAAGTATTAGCACTGTAACAGGCACTACATACTTCTTCAGACAAAAGCAGGTCCAATTCGTTCTCGCTCTTCAGCTTTATAAATGAGTGGATTTCCCGCCTTACTGGATTCACCGACACACTGTATTTGGGTTGGGAACCTTCACATGGTCCATCGGAAATCAAGGTGTAAAACTCGTCTTCATAGGGATAATCCTCGCGAAGTCGGAAGCGTATCTGAAATTTAAATTTAGGGGCAAAGGTAATATAGCTCATCCCCCATACCGTTACCCACCCGTTACCATCGAAATAGGCTGATGTTTTCCCCGTGCTTCCAGCGACACCAAGATATTGGAGAGATTTTGACGGCGAAGAAGGTACGCTCTTGTCCGCGGAAAGACTTGTCCGATCAAAAACAAATTTGAAGTACGGATTGCAGAAACTCTGGTTTGTTGTGTCTACAACATTATAATTTGAAATTTATTCTTATTTCAAAATAAGGTGCTGCATGTAATTTCAGCAACATGGGCATATTTTATATCTAGATATCAATATAAGAATCAAATATACTTATACAACTAAAGTTTCACCTTGATTCCTTGTGAAATTCAGTTTTGTAATAACAGGGCCTTCCTTTCGTGAGGAAATTGTACTGTTCTCGGCAATGTGATGCTGGTGGTCATTTTTATGTTTTAGGAGACTCTTCTGAGCATTTGAATTTTCCTCTTTGTTTTTCGTTTTTTCTCGCTTTCCTTTTCGCGACTTAGATATTGATTTTCTTGCTTTATTTTTTAAAGTCAACGCTACTTGTGATTTTGTAGAGTTTTTTGTATTTTGCTGGCGCTGTTTAATGGGTTTTTTGCTCGGTTTCATAATTTCGTTTTGAAGCCAACCGTTGGTTTTCACATTCAACAATCCTTCCTTTACAGCTAACGAATTGGTAAGCATTGGAATATCGGTGCTTACTCCAGGGTTCATGTCTTTGCTGACCCCAGGGCTTGAGCGTGGAGGCTCCTCTTTCGTTATTGAAGGGTCTGTCCGTGTGGTTATTGGGTTGTTTTCGACGAGTATTGAAACGAGTCGCCTAGTAACACATCGACACAGGTGAGGAATATAGAATGTACCTTGTGGGCAGTGTCTCAATAACGAATAGCCCCGGATGTGAATGACGTAGTAGTTTGGTATCTGGAACGGTTCTCTGTTACATCCTGCAAAAAGCCGGGGAAAAGAAAGAAATATTTGTCAATGACATTTTTCTTTTTGGATACTATAAATATGGACCCCCCCCCCCCAAAAAAAAAAAAAATCTATTTGAAAAGAAAAAAAACTGCTACCATGACTTATTCCAGGTATTTTAGTACATGCAGATAGTAACTTTATTTTAAAAGCAATAGATTGATAAAATTCTTAGGTTTTTTGTCATTTTTTAACACCATTGTATTATAGATTGGGTACTTGTTTAATCAGAAATTAAGGTTATATATGTAATCAGAAATAGTAGAATTTTTTCAATATATTGTTAATTATTTGCTTACTTTCAATAGTTTTGCCATGCTTTCCATGAAAACTGAAAACTATTACTGGCAAAAGAGAACACAGCAAAAAGATGGTCGTTTTCATTTTCTGAAGAAAACAAAATAGCATTCATGTTGTCATCCTTTTTTTAGTTCATGGTTGTTTACAAGTAACATCGGATACCATCGGATTTTTTATTCAAAATTAACATTTTTTCAATTATTTTTAGTAGGAGGAACAATAAATTCTTGATTTTTTAAATAAAAATTATTAAATAGCCGATAAATTAAAATTTTTAAATATATCTACGTAGGCTACCAAAGCAAAAGAGAAGGAAAAACATATACTTACTCTTTTGACCAGTGTTATTCTGCAAATGCACACTGCTCTTGTTCTGAGTTTGTTAAAGTACCTGTTAGTGGCAAATTAAGAAAGTATTTCTCGATTAGTACAACATTTAGCTGACAAGATACACGAGTTTCACTCCTTGCACGGTAGCGAGTGCGAATAATACTACAGGTGCTTGTCCTGTATACACTGCTAAGTGTTCGCAAAACTGTTCTACCACAAACCTCGTGTCTGTATATATACGATGTCATGTATAAAAGGTAAAAACAAAAATATAAATTGGTGTTTTCATCCACCTCCATCTATCTAATTGCAATCTTCTCTGTATGCATTTGAAAAATTTCTAGGACAAAAACAGTTATTTGTATGTTAAAAGTTGATTTTTAATGGCAATTCATCGTATTATCGAAGAGCCCGTATCTATTATAATCCTCTCTTCTTTATAAAAGAAAACCCGTGGTTAGTACATTGTAAAACTATCCTTAATCCTACGTAAAAGTTCAAAAGAACAAAACCAGGGACCCATATTCATAAATCAATGTTCGCGTTGAATTTCAAATGTCAGACTAATTCGGTGAGTGTTTGAGATGGAATGTTACATAATCATAACGTGACTAGCTGGGACTACCCTGTAGATAAAAAGCATAAGCGTGGCAGAATGATGATAGGACAAAAAAAGTAATAAGGGTCTACTATGATTAGTTTAAACTAGTAAGCTTAGTGCATGATTTTTCAAAGGGCGTTGTAACAAAGCTTCAAGCAATGGTACGTGTTACACGTGTATATGTACTATGTTTAAGAAAAGATAACTGATATCTATGTTTATGAATTAAGACATTTTGCAAAAAAACTACAAAATGCCTGCACCAGAGTACTTGCTTACACCTTTGGTATTTCAACACGTTAGATGATGTCCGTAAGATCTTATTGAATTTTAAGTAATAAGTTATTAATGTGAAATTAATTAAAAAAAAAAACCTACTTTCATTTTCGATAAACAAGCCCGAAATAGCAAAAATGAGAGTAAGGTGGTGGACATGCTTTGGCGGATCCAAGTCAGGGAATAGTATATAATTGAAATGAAATAATATTAAATGATTACGTAAAGAATGAATATATTTAATGTAAGCCTATCTAGAGAATACATTGAAGTTAAGATTTGACAACTGCTGAATAAATGAAATGAGTCAAATCGTTTCTTTAGTGGGCGATTTTAGTTTTGATACTCATTCTCTTGCGAAGCACGACCTCTGGTGAGAGAATGGGATAGAACTTTCCAAAACGGGGTAACCAAGAACGCGAATTGACTAATTAACGAAAAGTGTAGGACGAGTTCATCATGCATCGCGGGAGATACTTTGGTTTGGACTTCGAATAATACAAAAAAGTTTACAAATAAAATGGAACAATTAATGCTATTTTAGTATTAATGGAAAGAACTTTCCAGAACGGGGTGCCTAGAAACGGGTTGACTAATTGGCATCATGGCGGAAAGTGTAGGGCGAGTTAACCATCGGCAGATACTTCGAATCTGACAACTGATAAATGATGTATGCATAAAACGGAGAAGTTTAATGGGGATGTCCCCCCCCCTTTCCCCCTCCAGATTGTTTTTCAAAACAGTCTTTATCTGAACTTCTTATTTGGGACAGTAATAGAAATTATATTGAAAATTGAGCTAAAGAACAAAATATATAGAGACAGATACTCTAAATACTCATTCTCTGGTTTGAAATAAATACAATAGAAATTTTTTTTCAGTCAGTTGCAACAAACAGGATTATGGCCACGTACATGTATATATTATCCATTTCAGTTGAGATTTTTCATTCCTGCCCGCTCCACTAAATATCTAACGATGCAGATTGTTTTTTATTTCAATTTTAAAGAACAATATATGGAAAAAATCGGACAAAGTATATACAAAAATGAACAAAAAAATGTGGTTTAATTAACGTATTTTAAAGCATTATATCATAATAATGTGTAAAGTGTTAATTCCTGCGCTTGCGTGGGTTATCATCTAGTATAGTTATAATTTAGCTCAAATAAGTTTCTTTTTCTCCAAACTATGATATGGTATATTAGATGAAGAACATTTTTAGATGTGTACAATATCATTATGAAGGTCAAACGGTAAAGTAAAAAGTGATCATTCTGATTTATTTTCAAAATAAGTGCAGTTTTCTCAACACCATATAACTTCGTGAAGACTTTATTTCAACTTGATTTTCGCGTTTAACGTTAGAGGCTTAATCTGGTGTATTATATAGGTAAAAACTAATTGCACAATTTACATATTGCATTATAATCTTCAATTTAATGAAATAATTTGTCGCCAATCTTTTTACAAGTACATCAATCTAAATGATGTTCACTTTTTTGAAAACCCTTCAATTATAATTTACGTTCATGTAAGTGCATTGCAAGAACTAATAAGAAAGAGTGTCTAATCTCATACTTTTAAAAAGTAACGTTTAAAAATGAAAGAAATTGTCATAAACTACGACTGAGTATAGAAAAATCAAACCGTTTTAGCTTTAAAATCTGAACATTTCCTATACATGTATATTTATACAAAACTCTTCCTCTGAAGGAGGGTAATTATTGCCTAAAAATTGCAATCAGAAACGTGCATCTCTTTTGATATAATTATATTTTTCTCGGTTCATCACTGATGAAGTTTGTCATCTTAATAAACATACATTGTCGGTGAGTTGTTCTCTTCGGCCCTCCGACCTTCACCTGTCATTGCCGTTTTTCTTTTCTATCTTACCATGCATTAATTAGCCTCAGTCGTGTACTTCAATCGGGCTCTCTCAGATGGTCATCTAATTACATACTATATACATACTTCGAAGAGCATCCTCATAACCTTGAATATTTCTCTAGATGAGAAGGAAAGACATTTACCAATGCTGGCCTTGCCTGGCTGCATTGTGCCTACCATTTCGATTATATTTCCCGTGCAGTTAAATTAAAAAAAAAAATAATCTGCTATAGTATTTCCAAAGATAATGTTTCCGTTATCTTTGGTGATTATTATAGAAAATAAACATACCTGTCAAAGAAATACAGTTGAAACCGATAAACAAGAAAAAAAAAACATAATTTCTTCCTTATGATAGATCATCTCTTTTCAACTAGAGAAACAGAGAAAATCACAAGAACGAATACAAATTTTGTATATACGGATATTAATAATGGGAAATGTTTACATTTTTTCTACATTCGGAAATACTCGAGACACATCGTACACTTTTTAACGTTATCATCCGGGTACTTTTCATGTCGTTTCAATGCAAAACCCCAGTAGACTTTCTCTTCAATTTTGGTTGTGTACATGTACAATTTGAAATTAGCTGCGGTGTAGAGTTCACCATTTCGATCATTATTTGTTTACTGTGAATTAAATAAACTGGTTCAAGCCATTGTTTTTGGATATGTGACACCAGACGTACAAGTTTCGGACAGTGTATTTTTTATTTATTGGTTTATGATTTCCTACATGTGTATATGTTATCACTTCCGGTGTTAAGACTTACTATTATATTACTAGAAAAAAAATCACAAAATATGTTATATACACCATAAAAAAATGCTACACTTAAGATTAGAATCTAATAAACACATTAATATCAATTTTTTGTCTATGTAACTTATCAAATGTTTAATATCTCCGACTCGCAAACACAGCTGTATGTGATAACTAGTCGACAAATATATAATGTTTACCAGAGATAAAGATTAATTTTGTTTTTAATGTTTGATAGAGAGGAAGTACGTCACAAATTGCAGGTGTTCATACCCCTTTCAGAAAATCATTATTACGTAAGCATCTTTTTCTCAATGTAAATACGAAAGAGCAAAACATGTCAAGTATAATGATGCATGCTATAGTAGCATGTTTTTTTTTTTATCTTTAAAAATCAAGTCCCTACGGTAATATGTTCACGGTGTAATAGAAACCTACTATTTAAAAGTCTAAATCTATTGAACGATAGACAATTAGTCTTGAAGAAAGTGGGTGCTTATGATGTAGATTCGGCAGGAATCTATGCGCTCAGGAAATGTAAAAATATTTCATTGATTAATTTTGCACATTTTCAAATTATATATCCATTATTTGGTTTCTATTGGACGTGGGATTAGTGTAAAAATGTTTGAAATGCATTCGGTTTTATTATAATATGGGTCTAAATATAGCAACACGACGCTATTAAAGCAAAATCCTACTTATTTACAGCTGTTTTTAAACGATTAAAATTATTGTCTCTGGGTGTTCTCTCCAAAAATTTGAATCGTGTAAAAACGGCATATTTTACTTTAAAAATGTCGCTTTTTAAAAAAAGATGGAGAGATGATCCTGAGATGACTAATTATGTACTTTTTCGAAATATTTTTGGATAAAAAATAATGTCCACAGATATGACAATGATGTTTCAAACACTACAATGTACTTAATACAATGATGTGTAAAGGCTTGCATCGCTCACTGGTTGCGTCCTGGATTAGTAAATACAGACTTGTAGTGTTTGGGGTTCAAATCCTGCTGGTGATTCCTTTTTTCTAACTTTTTCGTTTTTAAATGTATGTTAATATAACATTATGTTGAATTATAAAATATTTTTCAATTTATCGTTATTGATTTCTGCCATGTGTTCACTATTTTCTGTTCAAATTACTAGTTTATTATAATATACAATCAGGCACGTAGCATCGTTTTTGAATTCGCTATTTTTAAAATGATTCAGATACATTAATTTTTTGTGTTATTTTATAAAAGAGTTGACATGAAATATGTTTTTCACCCGTTTATTTGATTTATATGCACTCATTGGCAGTATATGACGTCAGAAGTGACTCTATTTTTATAATTTAATCAAAATCAACCAAAAATTGACAATTTTCTGATTTTTTTTCGAATGGGAAATATAGATCGACTCTTTGAGCAAAAACGAACTTTTTGTCACTTATAGTATTGGAAAGATACATCTTTGGTGAAAATATTTTGTTTGTTCAAGTAGTCGCTCAATGTTTCCTTAAAGAAAAACTGCCTCAAAACAGGCCGTTTTATGCTAAAAATGAGAAAATGGCGGGAAAAGGTAAACTTGATGATGTCATATTTTTAAATTGTGGGCACTAAAATCAAAATGAAAATTGTGGAAGAACCTCAAATGTATATATTTGTACAAATAAAACAAAGAATTACCGTAAAATGACAATGTTCATTTTAGGGGGCCATTTTAGGCTCAAACCATATATAGTCCTTTCCAAAACCTTCAAAATCCTAATCCGTGGGGGTGGTGGCATGCGTAGTACGAAGTATTTAACTTCAATTTCACTCCTGATTTCACGAAAAAGTGGGGGTGGGGGGGGGGGGGGGGCTCTGTTCTGTAATCAGCCCTGCCAGCCCCCGCCCCCGATGCTACGTACCTGACAATATAACTAATAAAACTTTATAAAATATATATGCATTAACATTTGTAATATAATTATTTATCGGTTTACTCCTTATTGCCTTCGTTGGAATGCTTGTTAGTTTAATGACCTCCGTAGAATAATGACGGGGGGGGGGGGGTCATTTTTCGACGTAGAATAACGACTCTCCTTGCTGAAGAATTGGATTTATTTGAATATGAATAATTATTATAATTTCTGTTACTTTCTGTATACTGCAGTTAAATATACAATATTGTAAATACATGCATGTATTTTACAAATAATAAAAAATATACTTAAAAACTTTAATCTATAAGGGGGTCATTCTACAGAGATCACTTTTCTTCATGTAGAGTGTGTTCAATTTTATGAAAATGACACTTATTCTTCGTGCAAAAGGGTCGTTTTTCTACGTAGAATAATGACCGGGTGTCAATCTTCTACGTCAAAAACAACCCCCTGTCATTATTCTACAAGGGTCATTATTCTACGTTACACCGGAATAGACATGTACTTCAACTCTCAACATAATATAGCTTGCAGTATTTGAGTAATCAATTTTTCATTTGGTTCGAACCTGTACATAACATATCGAGGTTATAAATATATCCCAATTGATTTGTGTCGGTGATATCCCAATTGATTAGTGTCGATGATTCCTGCAAACTTACAATCTTGTGCGCATAATTTCTTTTGCAGAATTCTTTTTCAAATACATGTATACAGATTTTTCACTTCGAAATCTGTGGTATTCCAATTTCATTATTATAGATGTTAAAAAAACGCCATAAGGTCTGTCTTTATTTCTGGGAGTCTTTGTGATCGGTGCAGTTTATACATTTTGTGTGTTAATTGTTTGCTTTAAAAACTGTCATTCATTTTTACAAAATTACACATGTATACCGTTTATATACTGAATATCAATCATGAGAAAAGAATATCACGTATATATTCCTAAATCTTTTAAAAGTTTTTCCATGACGTTTTGTACAAGGACCTGACACTATGCTGTATAGAAATTAGCACTTAATTTTTCGTTTTATTTCGACAATCGAAAAAAAAACAACTGTTGGATACGTGAAATAACGCACAAATATATACATATATACGTAAGTATTGTTTGTAGTAAAATATAAACACAACTGGATGATAATATGTTTGTTTAGTACTAAGAAAATGGTTTTTAAGTATTATAATACACTTTTATTTTGATAATTTATCACAGCTGTAAAAGGGCAGTTCATTAACGAATCAAAGTCACCTTAAGTAAACGAATTTCCAGCCATAAAGTTCGTTGACTGTTGGTTAGCGATTGACTTAGTATCAGAATTCAGGGTGGTATTCGGCTTGAAAGGTTACTACCTGGGTTTCCCTAGTAATACACCTAGTCTATTTCAGTAATGTGCTAATGATCACACTAATGAATAAAAGGGGGTCGTCTCGATCATCAGACGGAAAATTCTAGTGAATGTACATGGGCCAGAATACAATAGCCCTAGAACATGTAAATGTATGGGTTTTTTTTTTTTTTAATCTAACAGTCGTATTACATGTATCATTGAATTTATTACTCGACTAGTTATCCAAAACCATGAAATAGAAATAAAAAGGCTATATATTAGGGATGGCAATTTCTAACCGGTTAACCGATTATTCGGTCGGAACGATGGGAACCGGTTACAAAACCAGTAATCGGTAAGTCGTATAGGTATATATAAAAATTGTATATCAAAAGACAAAACAAAATTAATATACTAACTTCATTTCTGCGTCTAAGTTCTTCACCTGATTTCTATGATACAGCAATATTTCTGCAGCTACAATACAATTCTAATGTATCATAATCCTACATTCGAGTGTAATAAGAACAGTGTCTTCTCTAAATCCATTTATTACTTTCCAAATCAGGCACATAGCATCGTTTTGGAAAGTGGGGGGGGGGGGGCAGACTCATCCAAAAAATCTTGACAAGCAAAAAAAAAAAAAAAAAAAAATAAAACAAACAAAAAGTTAAATTTAAAGTTCCCAAAATCTTCAAAATCCTATTCCGGGGGGGTGGGGGGGGGGGTGGGGGGGGGGGAAGCTGGCGTAGTATAAAACTTCAATTTCACTCCTCATTTCCTTATTTTCATATCAATTCTTTATATACTCCCCAAAAAAGTGGGGGGCCAATTCCAATTCCATGATAATTCAATTTTTTATATGTAAATTTTTAAAAAATTTGTTCCTGCGAGAAAAAGTGGGGGCGGCCAGCCGCCCCCCCCCCCCCCCCCCCCCCCCCGATGCTACGTGCCTGCAAATGAAAGCTGAATGCTAGGAATACTAGTACTGTAAATAACAACACACTATGTAGAAACGACACGCTGCAGTTATTTAACATTGGCATCTATACTACTATATTAAAATAAAAGACTCGAATTTTTTAGCTTTAATACCGATAAATCGGAAGAGTTCTGTCTTTTGTTTTATATATTTTAAACATCATTGGTACTTGAAGATTACCAATTTGTATTTATTTTTTCTCAATCCAGCTTCGCTTATTAATAATTAACGAAAACTCCTCAAAAATTTCCGGAAACCACCTAAATATTTTGGATTTTACAATCTTGCGCATGCGAATTACATTCACGCTAAATCACGGGAGGCTCTTTATTTGATTTTTCCACAATATCACATTCGCATGGATAACTCAGAAACGATAAAACAAATGCGTTGTAAATTTTCATTGGAAATTTTTTTCTGTTCATCAAAGAAAAGACGGGAGACAATTCTAATGTCAACATGGTGTGTAAAAAACGTTTTTTTAAAAAATGTTGAATTCTGCAATTGAAGAATTAGATTTTTACAGCTTCAAAATGGTTTGTTATGAACAATTTGACTGTTATTTTCAATGCAACTTTATTAATTTTCTCCAGAATCGTTTTTCTGCAACATTACGGGTATATGGTAGGCATTTTAACTGTGGTGAAGGTCTTTCCTGAGACACAGTTAGATTATTCCAACTCAGCAGAGTGTAGTGAAATTAATTGCATTATTGTAGGCTTAAAGCTTGATTATGCAAATGTCAACAATATACGGTGTGTCGATGTATCTATTTCTTAAATGTCCGATATCATATGTAATGTCAACCCGTGCACGCACGGGTCAAAGTCTAGTATTTAAAAATATATCAACCTAATTTCCTATAAGTAAGTAAGTAAATGATTTATTATAGTGAGAAGTGTTTTATAAACAAATAAAGATACATGTATATGATATAATACCTTAATGAATAAACACCCGGCCCATCAGACCTAATTGTCACTTTATAAACATGAGTATACAAATAATAAGTTTACGCATTGTAATTTTATACAGGATAGATTGTCTGCACATAAAAGGTGAATATACAAATATTGCAGTTTGTCTAGGAAAGTTAGATAAGAGAAAACCAGCAAGTCTGAGTCTGACATGTTTAGTAATCGATTATTAACGATGATAAAAGTTGGATTAACTTAATTTCCTATTTATTTATAAACTTTAAACTTATACGCTGCACGTGCCGCCATAGAGTGGTAATGTAGTTAGCACCTATGCATTTTTTCATTTACCCTTGCTTAGAAACCGGTTCTAAAGAACCACATGACACAGATTCGAATGAAACCAAATAATTCATTATTATACCAAGTAGAAATTGACATCTGCCAATCATGCCTCAAACGAATGCATGAAATCAAATATAATCAGTATCTTTCAATGATTTGAAATGATATAAGCTTGAGTCACATTATGAATCAAAATATTATTATGTACCAAACTATCAAATATTATAAAATATACATAACATTTAATTAGCAGCAGCAACACAACAAACACATATACACACATTAAAAGATTTCGCAACAAAAATAATCGTATGTGTACTGGACTACGTATGGATTTGCATGGCTTTCTGAAGAAACAAGAAAACTCTGGTATACTTTACCGAATAAAAATTTATTGATTAATTAAATAAGTTTACCATAAAGCTGACGTACATTTATGTATGAATGCATTTTTGATTATCATAACATAGCCGTGTTATAAATCAATGTTCGTCTGTAAGACAAAAAACTATTAAAGCTGATATCCGTTTTGAAAAGTGGCAGACTATACAATCATTCACCGTCATTAAATCCAAGGCAATGAAAAGATGCGGGAGGATGGAAAACCCCATTACATTATACAAACCAATTTTGTGACACAAACACATATAATATAAAAAACACAAAACGTTATTTCATATCATTTTATATCATAAAGATACATTTCAATAAAGATATGAATTTCAATAAAAATATATATTTCGAAAGCATGTCCTTTTCTGGATGCTTCTTTGTATATGTTGTCACAGTTTAAGTTAATTTTCAAAAGTATTAAACTTCATAAAGATGACCTATACAACGGTTTCAACGTTGTCGTTTCCAAAAAGGAAGGAATGGGATATTCTTATGAGTTCCTCAAAGCTTGCATTGCTATTTGTCTGCGGTTTGTGGCGTTTTTCTTTGAGCCTCTGCAAACGAGAGTAAAGTAACGTTCGAAATTGACGTCCACAGAACACGTATATGAAAATGTTCACAGCATAATTAAGATAATAGAGAGTCAAAAACAATTGCTGGAGCACTCTGTCCGTGAATGAAGCAGTCTGAGCTTTACCCGTAAGTCCTTCAATCGTGACTTTGATACGAATGATGTGGCTCGGTGTGTGAAGAAACATGAACACTAAAGCGACGGTAAGAAGAAGTCGCGTGACGGCGCCATGAGGAGAGAGTTTACGACGGGTGATGGTGGATCTAGACTGACGTTGAAGAAGACGCATTGAACGACGCGAGGCTTCCACGGAGCTACACACCGTTAGGAGGACTAGCAATGGAATGATGAACAGTGGTAAAATTAAAGTCAACAAAGAATCCACATAAATCAAAGCCACTTGCAAACTTTCGAATTCCGGATTGGTTCGACAAAATGCTTTTCCGTTTAAAACTGAGATCTCTGTCCCCCACAGAGGAAAGTTATATATCATGCAAGCCGAAATGAAACAAGTAATGACCATGTTTCGGGCGATGTCTGCTCGGCAGATTGAGGCTACTTTCTTTGGACAACAGACTCGAATGTAGTTTTCAACAGTCACCAACACAACGGCCCAAGCGGACATGAATCCGCACAGATATGAAAGAAACAGAACAGTCTGACAGACGCCTTCGATGTGGAACACTCGGATGTTGACGAAATCCAACCACGCGATGAAAAGAGTCAACAGAAATCCGTTATCAGACACTGCTTTCATGGCCAGGTAAATGCAACACGAGGTCGTACGCTGTGTCCGTCCTACAAAGATTCTAACGGACATTGTATTGCCCACAAAACCAACAAAACATATGACCGGAAGGACCAAAAGACGAATCAAAAAGCTGGTCCGTTCTATTCCATGGTCAAAGTCGCCTTTCTCAGAGGAGTTTTCTAATACGGTCGCATTCGTATTCATAATGTCGATCAGATGATTCCACAGATTTTCAATACTTAACCATATATACTTATTTTTGTCGTCTAGTATGAATCCCTTTTACAATTATGTTATGAAAAGAGTTTACCCATGTCATTTTGTCGTAGTGACAATAACACTACACTGGTTGATTATAACAACACTATGAAAGACGCGACGTTATATATATGGTAATGATGCTAACGACAGCCCAGACTTGCCAATCAATATAGTAAATTATCGTTAGCTCATTCCTTTTTTTCCCTGAGTTTTCCTGTAAGTTACAGTTGTATGTACGTCAACAAACCACGAGCTGTCTTCCACAGAGAACTGGACCGCCCTTTTCCGGAAAGTGTACTATTTGTACGTGAATAAACTGACGTGATATGGTGATACATGGACATGGATAAGAGCGAGCACCCACACGATCAGCTCGATTGTGTTTAGATAACACCTATACATGACACCAATCCCTGAGACGGATCGTCGTTATTGTAAACCAGTTTTATTCGCGCGAGAGAAATTTTCGCGAGGTTCGCGAGTGCCTCGTCTTGCGATTTTTTTCCGCCGTGAACCAGTTTTCCAGTGTCGTTGGTCTATCATTTCTAGGGCTGCGTTCAAGATCGTAGCAGCTAGCCTAGCCGTTAGGTCGTAGATATCTAGGTTCATTGAATGGAGCGCTAGTTTAGCCCCTATGTCTCTAAATTTAAGTTGGAAATCTTCAACTAAAGACTAGCTACATGTACATTGACATAATTTGTTAATTTCAAGCGGAAATATACATGTTAAAATCCATTATAACTTAGAGGATGAACAAAATATCACTTAGGTATATAAATTTCAAGTTTGTTACAAAGTGGTAACCAAGGTGGCCATCTTGTATTTGATACTTAGCATAAAATATTTAGGCTACAAATATTTATGTAGCGGCTAGGCTAGCTTACTATTCAACTACGTAGCCGTACGTAGCAGCTATGATCTTGAACGCAGCTCAGGTAATCCGCATCTTGATCGCGAAATGAGTCGTCACAAATAGAAGTTTGTTTACAGTTTAAATGCATTCCGAATTCCCAAAACACCCATTGTCTAGTAGGCCGTTCCCGCTATGTACCATTGTATGTCCTAATGTTTTCTGCAAGACTTTGGTTATCATTTAATTGACACTGTTGTATGAAAACACAAAGATTTTAATGACTCGGACTCGATTATAAAATGAATTTATATTAAACGAAAAGTTTATCTTCAGTCTGGAATGAAAATCAGCCGTATTAAAAGTTAAAAGTAAAATTTTCGAAACATCATAGAACAATTACGCCCTACTAATAACTATTTTCGAATTTTACTTGCATTCAACAGATGTACAATGGATGTATACTTAAGATCATTGATATTTAAGTAAGGTACAATAAACCGTACACCTACTTGTAACAATTCTTTGTTGGCTTTGTGAAGTAGAAATACCTGTAGACAGTGACGTGTTGTTTGCGTAAAGACCTAGGTAAGAATGTCTTAGAGCCTCTTTTGGATAATGAATGGGATGAAGAACGCTAAATAGATTAATATGAAGGAGAAGGACGGGCCTGGTCGAAATATAATTGAAATGTCCTTTGTAAACATCTAAAATTAAAAAAAAAACACAGACAAAAGCGGGTTTCGGACATAACACTTGCATTTAAAAGTGCTACAAAAATTCTTAAGGGGGATGTGCGGCCATCGTGTACATTTCTTGAATTGGCTTGATTCTGCTCGGGACATACTAAAGCTGTTGCCAAATCTTTAAAAGATACATGTTACGGCAGTATGTTCTACACTCCTACAAGTACTAGTAACAAAATTAACAAGGTTTCATGGGTTTTACTGATGAAGTTAGTTAAGTTGCATTCGCATGTACATTCGCAGGTTGAATACATCAACTTCGACGTCAACGTGCAACTGTAAACAAACAAATAATGATGTACAAAATGTCATTGTGTTATCAAAGATTAAACTGTTTGTTCACAATAAATGATAGCATATATAAAACTGAGTTTTATCTCCTTTGCACCTTGTTGCCCTAAATATCACAACTACAGAACCTATTTTTTACCTTAAAGGGGCATGGTCACGATTTTGGTCAAATTTTTTTTTTCGATTTTAATGTTTTCAATGCTTCAGTGAGACATTTTTTATAGGCAACCGTATTTGAGAGTCATTTGTTGAGTTATAAGCGAGTTACAGAGCTTACAATTCTTCGCTATGTAAACAAAGCGTTTGTTTACATTTTTAATGTTGAAGTGAAAATTCCAGTTTTAGACCTCAAATAAATGTGTCAGTCGTTAGGAACTGTTTATTTATGCTTAAAATGAATAAGAAGATTGACAAATCAGCTTGAAAAAGATTTTTTGCCGGTATATTGAACCTATGTAATCAAAAACAGGACACGAGCCTTGTTTACATGACGAAGAATTGTGAGCCCTGTATCTTGCTAAAAACTCATCGACTGGCACCCAAATTTCATTTGATCATTAGAAATGCATTCTTAAAGCGTTGTAAATGATAAAAGCAGAAAAATAAAATTTGACCAAAATCGTGACCATGCCCCTTTAAAGACACAAAAGAGTTCCAAAGGCAGAATAAGATATGTCGTTCTATGGTTACAATACAAAAGTAATAAATATGAGAATCTAGATGCTGTTTTGTATGCTTATTATGCATCCAAGAACAGAACAATGCTTTTTAATTACTTAGAACTGCTCATTTAAAGACCAAAATTCATGATTTAAAAATCTGAAAAAATATGAATGTAGAGGTCATTGGTGTCACCTCTACAACTTGCTTATTTAAGTTATAACTTTTTTCAAAATAGGGTATCCTATTCTTTGAATGGGTGTCAGAAACCATTTTCAAGAGATATTTTTGTCTGTGTCTAAGAAGGTACATTAAAGATTTATTTTAATTTTAAAATTAGGGTACACTTGTATACTTTTTAATTCAAGAACAAAACTTTTTTCGACCCTTGCCCCACTTCTAAAATGTTTTAATTTATACTTAGAGAACCGAAAAATACCCCCAATAAACACCAAAATTGGGACTGATTATAGATGTCTGCCATTCAACACAGAGTGTTTTCAAGTCACATTTATTTCTATTTTTTCTATGAAAAGACAACGTCAATGTGTCTCCTTATACACAAAAGTTTTAAGTAAAGACATAAAGACTTTGTTCTAAGTACTTGATAAGGTATTGTTTTGTTCTCGTACGCATAATTTGAATACAAAACAGCACGACAAACCTCATATTTATTACTTTTTCATCTTTTGGCAATGTTTTGATTAGTTTCAGGAAGAAACAAAATAGTTCCTCAAATTTACAAGTATGGCCGCACATCTCCCTTTAACCGAAAATTACGCGGACCTTGTTTGATATACAAAGAATTGCGAGCTCTGTATTTTGCTTGTAGTTCATAGATTGGCTGCCCAAAAGAATTATCGTATGTGATCTAAAACTCTGTATATATAACCTAGAATTTATATATAATTTGAAGATTGTTCAGCTTTTATCTAGACTCTGCTTTTCCGTTTTGTTGTTCAAGTCAAACATCGTAAAATATAATTTTGTGCGAGACATAGAAGCAACTACTCAGATTTACTCTCGGTACGATCATTGTCGAGATGAACAATGTCATTTTCTACAACTATCTGTTTGTTTGTCTGTCCGTCCGTCTCTGTGTCTGAAAGTCTATCTGCCTTAATTCCTATTGATTCTTCACAAAACCCTAAAACTTGCTTGATTCAGAGACTTTGTTAAAACATGCATAGGAATATTCAATGATAAAGTACCCCGTTTTATGCTGTATCATTTATCTGTGATCAGAAACAGAAAATTAATTTTAATAGAAGGAAATCCTGCGAACTGTAATATATATCCTTGTTGAATAGGAAAAAACAAAAACTTTGGTTTATTGGACGCTTAACATAGTTATTATGCTGAATCACTTCCTTAATTGCATTTACATGTATATGTTCCATTTAAAGGGGCATGGTGACGATTTTTGTCACTAATTATTTTTCAATTTTTAAATATTAACGATGCTTCCGTAAGGCCTTAATTATTATTGTCGACCAAAGTTTAAGTGTCAGTGGTGAAGGTATGCGAGATACAGAGCTCATAATTCTTCGTTATTTAAACAAAGTTTTTTGTTTACATCGTGTATGTTAATAAGAAAATTCTATATTTATACCTAAATGAATGTGT
The DNA here is from genome assembly GCF_025612915.1 of Magallana angulata. NCBI lineage: Eukaryota > Metazoa > Mollusca > Bivalvia > Ostreida > Ostreidae > Magallana > Magallana angulata. The sequence goes on from NC_069114.1 coordinate 35,601,361, forward strand.
TAAACGCTAGGAATTGTTTGTTTCTGTTCAAAACGATTTAACAGATCGAAAACATCAGATTGAAGAGCTTATGCTGGTATATTGAACCAATGTAAACAAAAACATTGCACGAGCCTTGTTCACCTAACAAAGAATTGTAAGCTCTGTATCTTGCTTAAAACTCTACGACTAACACTCAAATTTTGTCTGGTCATTAAAAATGCATTACTAAATGTTGTAAGCAATAAAAATAGACAAATAAATTTTGTCAAAAATCGTGACCATGTCCCCTTTTAAAAAAAGGAACATCGTCTCTAGCTAGGTTTCGGAATTGGCATATCTCTCTCAAACGGGAGAGGGTCGTATATATTAGCCGTATTTGCGACGATGCAGGAATGAGAGTACCAAACCCCCGGATGTTTACATCAGAGAAAAAGTTATAGAACGTTGTAATAAGGAATGAATGGGTAGGCGTTAGGCGATTGGCTGAATTCAGGTATGTGACAATTCTCATTTTGTAGTAAAATTATTAGTTTTTAAAATAAATGATGGAATGGGGGAATATTTTAAAGAATATAGCAACACTAGGAAAAATTGTAGGGGTGGGGGTTGATTTTTTATGAAGAGTGACATTTACTGCCGATCGCTGTAAGTTGTAAACAACTGCAAATTTGACCTATAAACGCCACGGGACCCTGTATTTTTTTGTCATTTCCTGAAAGGTCTTGAATTGAAGTTTCAAATGATACCAAAGATTTGACTGACACTATTATAGTAAAGTACTGAGAGGTCATAACATTTGTATGGAGTTCTATGGGAAAATAATTGGTAGGCTTTTCCCTGCAAGAACACTGGAGGCATATTACTAAATAATCCAGGTTCCTGTTATTTAATCACCATTCTTTATTAAAATAAAACTGATTATTTATCCGTGAAAAACAAAATAGAGTGATTAACATTTATCATAACGGAAATTCTATAGAAATTGGTTAAAGTACATGCGTTAAATAGATAACGTATGTTTATTTGTGTTCATAGAGAAATGTGTTATTAAGTCCAGTGATGAGCCTGTCGACGCCGGGTCAGAAATCTAAATAAAACGCTACTACTGACCACGGTGCGTCAGATCATTAGTATGCACTTGATCGCATTTACTTATTAGGAGGAGAAGGTTGTAGCGCATTGTCCATGCGTATAAAAAGGGGGTGCGGGAAACACGGCTCTCCAGTAGTCATCTGGAAGCTGTCTATCTGCCTCCTCTTTTTATACAGGTAAGATAAATTATAACGCTTGCGCATTCTTATAAATAAAGTTAATAGATTCAGAGGGTTCAACTAATATTTTATTTTCAAAGATTTTGTAATGAATATTAATGTTGATAAATTGCATTGTAATTAATATTGATATTTATTGTTAAAATGTCATATTAAATTAATAAAAAAGTAGTCATCCGGAAGCTGTCTTTCTGCCTCCTCTTTTTATACAGACTTGAGCACGGGCTACTCCCCATGTAGAGGAGGAGACATTCCGGAAATGCCTTGGCTAGGGCACCCGCCAGGTGTGGGCATGTTGGAACAAAGATCTCGAGGATCTATATAAATTCAATATCATAACACTCCATATAACCCCTAGTGGACTTTTATATAATAGTACTGGAGGCGTTATGATACATTACTCACCATTACTTGACAGCAGCTTTCGTCTATTGTTAGTTCCATACATGTAACTTTGTTTTTCTTGACTTACCTTTGAAAGCATCAGTAGGTGATTGTTAATATCGAATACACTGTTGCATATACATATATTGTGTGACGAGAAAGCAAGCTTTTGAATGTTTACGATTTTAAGTACTTAATTGCAGTTTTGTTATTTGTTCTATCTGCTTTATTCACATATTTGTATGGAGGCTTACGAATATTTTAGATGATATTTTTTTTTATTTGTTTCGCTAACAATTTTTGATTGTGGAAATTATTTTTCAAAATAAATCTATCGTCTTCTACTGTTTTTAAATACATGTACAAGATAAAAGTATTTCAAGGCAGCTTAACAGGAATTACATGCAGGTCTGTAGTTTTATGGCTGGATTGGGGGGGGGGGGGGGGTCACTCTTATTCTTAAAGATAAGTTTATTAATTTGATTTAATTTGCTTAGTGCAAAAGTAGTATATTGAAGAACAATTTGAAAAGTACATATACATGCAGGTAAGAATGTCTAAATCATCGTAGAATTATTCTAATGGTGTTGAGTCTATTAACATGTACATTTACTTTAACACGGAGAAAGAAAACAGGTCATGTTATCATCTGATATCTCATTAAACATTTATCATCCAAATAAATACAATTCTTCAAGTACATGTATCTATCAAAGACTTAGTTACTGACAGAAAAATGTTGCTTTTTTTTAATCTGTACTCTGTGTTTCCCATTAAAAATACACTTCTATCAAAAATTAATGTTTTAAATTTTATTTGATTGGAATGCTTAGCAAATGTTTTTCTTGACGTACCAATATGAGTAAAATCAGCTGTTTAGATTGCTAGCAGTTAGAAAATCTAATGCTAATCAGATTGGATTCTGAGGTAAAGAATTTCAGGTAGGAGCAAAATATAGTATTGTAAAGAATGAATTCTAATCTTACATTATATTTCGACTTTTAAATACAAATAATACGAGCCAAGTATAAAACCCCTCGCAAAAAAACACAAAAATCCTCAACAACAACTCATTTACAATTTTAACATACACGCACAAACATTTGTAGTCCTTTTAAAAATATGTTGATATAGGTCGCCATCATAATGTGACTATAATTATCCTCGAGTTTTTCCATTTTTAGCTTTCTTTTTTTTGAGTACTGTAAAGCTAGAATGAATATTTTCAAGATCTCAAAATTCTTATTTTACATCATTCTTTTACATTAGGGAAAATAAATGAAATACCTCATTCCGTGAGTGGGTTTTCTTTAATATGGCACCTGCGCATGGAAGAGCATCTTTTGTGTGGCTGATTAGAGTATTTGATTAATGTTTTGCTCGCTTGTTTCCTTCTTAGTGCAGTAAAGGTACTAGATCAGGACAGAATATTAGATCTAATCCCTGATGTACCATACGATATATACGCTTTAACTTTATCATGTTGATAAGGTAAGCCAAAGAATGTTCATTGTATATCTTGAGAAGAAAGCGTTGTTTTCAAACTTGGTTGAATAAAATGACCTCATTCTACTGCAAACTAATTCTGTTGTTCTTCTGTGGCGTTATAAGGATATCGCATTTGGTATCAAACAATAAACTTTTTACTGTAGGTGGTTCATGGTGGGGCCTTGTTAAAAGGGGGATGTGGAACTCTGGGGAGGGAACAATATATAATTGCAAGGTACTCTAACTCACGGATAGCGGTGGTAACAATTAACGTACCGGATTATGAAAACCACAGAAATAGAGTTTTGAATTCATTCCGAAATTGAATCCTCCGAAAAAATAAAAAGGTAACTTGCAGTAACAATGGTCTAAAATAGCTCAAGTTAAACCAATATTTTCCCACAAATAAAACGCATTATTAACCAAATGAGTTTCTGGAGCTCCCCTTTTCTCGGTGCCCCCAAAGTGGATTAATCCTGTGCTTGCCTTTATGGTGTCGCCAGACTCAAGCCTTCATGGACACGCGTGTATCCAGAAAAATGTTACAGGAGGTGGGCTGTTATTGAATAATTGTAAGCGCAAAAGGGGGTGTCCATGACCTAATTTTGTTAATTTTACTAGTGGGTAAATAAATTTGAATTTCCCCCTCTTAATCCACACTTCTTTGGCGTGTATTTAATTTGGTTTTAGCCACGCTTCTAAAACTTTAAAGTAGTGCCATTAAAAATTAAAGTTCCTCTATTGGCAGATATGTAAAAATTATGCAGCAGTGTATTCTTATGAACATCATACTTGTAAGTGTGGAGCATTTTTCAAACAATAAAATGTGGGTTATGAAAGTAACAATCATTGCAGGAATAATATATAACTAACGCGGGTTACGTATTTTTCTGCATTGATCGCAGCCTTCATACCCACACGAATCACCAAAGAGAGCAATTTTTTGTTTAAATTTAAAGTTCGTCCAGTCTATCTATTCAATAACTAAACATCATGCTCACAGCCAAAACGAGATTTCTTTTTTCTGTTACAAAGTACAAAAATGTTTATAAAATAATTGAAAGCCGAAATTTGTCTCTCTTAAATTGTAAAGTCACTTTACTTTCATAACCCATATATATATATATATATATATATATATATATATATATATATATATATATATATATATATATATATATATATATATATATATATATATATATATATATATATATATATATATATATATATATATATATATATATTAGTTTTGTATATTATACGTACCTGATCTAGTCGAACCTACTTATAAATTTAATTGTCCAAGTCGTTTTGCGTAGCTCAGTCTTTTAAATTTGTGTTGTATCTTTTCGGAGCGGGAAGGTTTGGAAAGGGGGGGGGGGGGGTAACATTTGTGCCGAAGTCATCAGAATCAATAATTCTGCAATTCATTGTTTTTCGTATTAAACATTTTAATGTGTCCGATATTTTCGAAGCGTTTTATAACCTTGTCTATAGATTACAATTCTATATTCAGAACTCTTATCACTGGATAGTAAATATAGGTGAAACCCTTCCTTAATTTATCTCATTAGGCTGTTTAAAATTAATTCTACGTTTAACGTAACATGAAAATTTAAAACCTACGAGGGAGGGAGGAAAAAAATAAACAAACAAAAATTTCAAACAAGTGTGTATTTATTGAAAGTCACCCATTCGGTTATCAATACATCAACACTGTCATATAATACATATGGTAAGATTAATATTCAGTCCATGTTAATTTTTGCATTTTCAAAGCATATACTTTTGTGTAATTTATGTTTATATCCTTTCTCTGGGTACATCATGTATACTGGACGAGAAGTGGAGTGACTTGCAAGCACATCAAGTGGCACATCCAATGGATTTACATCAACATAGCAACCAAAGGGAAAACTTTTTCTTTTCAGGGAAAATGTTGCACAACACATGTGATTCACAGATTATCTACAATAAAAAAAATGATATTATTTCATACATTTTCACGACACATTTTAAAATTTAACTTATCAGAGTTGTGTTGTAAGATTCACTGTACCTACTTCTAAGAACTCAAGACAGGGTTCTTGAAATAACTGCCACCCTACAAGTGTATTCCACTTCTCTCCGTTCTTCCACTTTAGTTGGGCCTCCTGTTAGTTTCTTCCTATTATATATTGTGAAAGAATGAATTATTATTCCTGAACATGTTATTTAAAATGTAGATACATTTAAATGAAAGGGATTTGCAGTCATTATCGTGTCAAAACTATTATCTAAATCAGTATATTATGCTGACTTAATGCATTGCTTTACTTCAAGGTATATACATCCACAATTATTATATATTTAAAACCAAATATTGGTTTCAACATTGATTTTATAGGGTCATTCACCTTTGAAATTGAACAAAAGTTAAAAAGGAAAAAATTTATCACATCTTGGAGCTAATATTGAAGTCTATGGAGAAAGGTATAATTTTTTAAACTCTTTTTATATCTTTTCAGTAAAGCGGTGGTAAGAAATTGCTTTAGATTTCTCCCTCTTAAAAAAATGCAAAAATAACTTAACCGTACACATTCTGAGTTTTTGTTAAATAAGATGGGTAGTCATTTCACTTGTTGATGGATCACTTAAATAAATATATACAACAAACCTCGTTTTGCCTTTTTGGACGGAAGTTGGTTCAGCATGGTTCAGGCTCTGTGACTTGACAACTGACATTAAACAATCTCGAATAAGATTTTTACTGCCAACTTCGATCATGTGTTTGTCTGATCCATTATTGTTGGGTTTTTTTTTACTTTGATAGTGGCGTAGACTCTCATGTTCTTCGTATTGTGAAAACTGAATACCTTAATGATGTCGTTGAGCATGTTTTTCTCTCATACAGGATGTAGAATTCAGTCGCTAAATGAAAACCCAAACCGGAACGACATTTTCAAATCCGGATTTGTTTGTTTTTTCAAAACGACGATTTCGCCGAAACCTACGCGCGCGGGTTACGTTAAACGTAGAATTAATTTTAAACAGCCTTATCTCCTACGCAACATGAAATCTGTAACAGGATTTTTACTTTTCTTAAGCGTTGGTAAGTGCTGGTTACGTACTCTTTGCATACACGAAAGAAAAATGTTTAATAACACTTTGAGAACGTTGTATGGCAGGAAAGAGTACATTAAGTTTAGCTTATTCCTGTTCAACATGACCAACATGCCATTTCCGTTTATTTGCTTGGGAATACTTATCAATCTCAAGTAAAAAAAATAATACTTTAACTGTTTGCATATTGCATGCAATTGAGGATACGCTATTAGAAGTAACGGATTATTACATATTGTTATACTTTCATGTTAAATACTGAAATCTGATTGGTTAAGACGCAGTTAATAATATTTACTATTACCCTCAGCGTTAGCAACGCACTTGGCAACGGGTAACATTAAAAAATGTTACATGCGCGAAAATTATGCGCGTACGGTTCGCTGTAGAATTCACGTTATTCCTATATAAAAGCAGTAAAATTTTCTTAAAATTTTTAAAAAAGACATTCAGTATAACAAAATAAATAGTGCCTGTTTGGGAGGATAACAGTTGAAATTGACACCCCTCGAAAACCATTGTCAACCTCCGCTTTGCGTCGGTTGACAATGGTTTTCTCGGGGTGTCAATTTCAACTGTTACCCTCCCAAACAGGCACTATTTATATAATGTATAGCACATCATTTGTAGAAAAGTTCCGGTGTAGAAAGGTGACCTCCATAGAATAATGACCAGAAAAGGGAGGTCAAATTTCCACGTACATATCATGTAGAAATGTGACCCATGAATAAGATAATCAAACATTCTTTAACACTTTTTAGTTTTTTTAAAGTTTCTTTGTTTAAAACGACTCCAATAATTGACCGTATAGGTTAGTAAAATGATTTTAGAAGATAATTTTGTGGTGTTAGGGAGTTTGATTTTGATATATAGTTCGAACAGTTTATCCCATTTAAGTTTCTGTTGACATATGTGTCATTACATTTTTTGATGGTAAAAGGAGGTATAGTGCAGAGAGCAAGGAAAATTATGTCAAAAATACGTAACCCGCTAACGACGTTTATTTTCTCTCCTTAATGCTGGATGCCTTCATATTTGCATGAATCACCAAAGAAAGCACTTAATTTATCATTAAGCCATACTCTCTCCCCGGTCTTCATTCAACCTGATAGTCACTTTTCCTCGTTACACTGACACGGCATAAAACAAATAGATGAACAAACCGAAACTGTACATTTTTAAATAATTAACAAAATGATGTCGACTAAAAAGTGACGATAAATATAATGATTCTCTTTATGACGCAGCTACACCCACCACTGGCCAGTCCTGTCCCGGGGGGTGGTACCACTTTGGTACCTCCTGTTATGCATTCATTGATGCGGAACCTTTAGAGTGGACGGAAGCCATGGTAATAAAACATGAATCGAATGCATCTAATGATGCATTGTAGGTCTTCCACACCCTTGCCAAAAAATTTAGCATACATGCCCATATTCTATATTTCTTAAATATGTGGAATTTTAGAATGCTTTCAACCTAAAAATAAAGGATTTATTTTCGGGGAACACAGAAAATTTATGAAAAAATTAAAGTCCTTGCTGTATTCAACCTGGAGACTTATGGGTTAGTAGACTGGAGTTAAGTTTATCCATTGCACTATAGAGATAGAAATCCAAACTCGGTGATTAATAAACATTGTGAATTTTAAAGTCACGGGGTGTCGAGGATTCTTCAGCATATGTAGTTAATTTCATTGTATTGATGACTCTTTGACATTGAAGCTCGGTCACAATGGAGTGCACGTATTTTAAGACCATTTCTTAGTTTTATTGTAGTACTCTTCATGCAAAGTTGGTTGAAATAGAAACTGCCGCTGAAAATGCTTTCCTGAAGAGTCATTTGACATCTCTTCACACCAGTGGTAAGTTTTCATGCAAATTACAAATCTACATATCCAGTACATCGTGTTTCATACATTTAAATCGTACCGAGCTTTACTTAAAAGAATATATTTAAAATGTTTGTACAGATAAGTATTCATCTGTCTGTAAACCGGGTTCCACATACTTACTGGTTTGTATCATAATATAAGAATACTAGTAACGTTTATAAATATCGTATATATTGACTTTGGTAGTGTTGGTAAATATTATACAATTATAATAAATTATTTCTGTTTTTAAAGGTCAATGCGAAGATTTTTTTAGCAACCATAAAAAGCTCGGTGAATATTGCACTTCTCAGGTTGCCAAAACTTTGCACTGATCGAAAAAAACAATAATTGTTTTGCTATATGATACAGCGACGAATTGATTCAGACAAATCAAACTGGGTGTTATCAAGCGAATATTTTTATTTGAAGCCATAGCCAAACACGAATTTTTATTGGACGATTTATTTTTAGTCCAAAGTAAAGGAATTGACCTCCTTGGTCACGTGCAGGTGAATTTTTTTCTGGATTGTTTGATATCACCCAATCAGCGGGCTAGGAATTAATCAATCATATACTTATTGGTGTCACACACAAAATAAATTGGACCTATAGTTACTGATACAAGAATCTTTATAAGTATTTATATCAACAAAAGTGACGAAAACAGAAGCGTAGGGAACAGTAAAACTTTTTTTTAAATTTTGGTATATATATTTATTGACTTCAGTTATTTTTAGGTATGTGCTATTGAATTCATCCTTTTTCTACAATTCTTTGGCATAAATTTCTTTAATATACAAATGCTTCTGAGTAAATAAATCGCAACTTGTCTCTTTTAAACAGACAACTATTGGATCGGTTTGACAGACGCTTTAGTAGAAGGAAAGTTTGTTTGGCAGACGACACAAGAAGACGCAGTGTTTGTGGATTGGGCTCCGCTTGAGCCAAACGATTTGGCTCATATAGAGGACTGTGGCGATCTTCATTCTGGCTACCAATTCAAGTGGAACGATGCGTCTTGCTCCAGCAAATTTGATTTTATATGCGAACGAGAGTGAGTAGAGAGTTAATTTAGAAAAATAAGAAATTGCATTTTTTATTTGGTTTAATTTAGATTTGTATAAAAATGGTATTGAACATAAATATAATGAGACGAAAGGGGTAAAAAAATTTCAGTTACCCCGTTAATGCAAGAGCACGTTATTTTGTAATTTAGTTGTTGTCACTATATCGCTAACTGATAAGGGAGTTCAAGACGTTTACTTTTTTTTCAGAATTGAAGGAAATCCAGCGAATGTCATTGGATAAATACCTTCATATCAGCAGAAGTGTAACTATATGATTCCATTTACATTTCCAAAATAAAAAAAAAACCTATTAAAAAAATCATAGTAAAACTTTTGGTTTTTGTAACTGCTGTAGAATCATTTGCCCAATTTCAGACAAAGATGAAAAAAAAACAATGCATGGTTTTTTGTTTTGTTTTTTGTTTTGTTTTGGGTTTTTTTGGTTTGTTGTTTTTTTTTTGTTTTTTTGGGTTTTTTTTTTTTTTTATTTTGGTTTTGGGTTTTTTTTTCGTTTTTGTTTTTGTTATGGTTGTTTTTATGAATTTTTTGGGGGGTCGAGAATTTTGAGACTTTGAAGATCTAATAAATACTTTATGCTCCCTAGATAACTTTTTGATCAATAACATTACAGGCATGGCATTTGCAGAAGTAGCCGATACCTTGCGCCAGAATTACTAATTGCACCTTTTACATTACTTACCTTTTGCATTAATGCATTAAATTAAAACGTAAATACTAGTGAATTTCATTGAAACCGACTGAGACTTTCAGGTCACTTATGTTTAGGGCGACGTGAGCTTTTCTGATCAAATTGTGCTCTTGAATTATCTTTCAATTATCTTATCTAACTATTATATTGATGCATGATTAATATAACCTTTTAATTGTTTTATAAACTATTCTAATATGATTGCATTGGAGCAAACATTTACAATAGCTGAAGTTAAAGACAGATAAAGGGTGCTATCAGAAATGTCTCAATTTTTATGGTTACTTAGGAGAGCTAAATAACAATAATGGGGAAAATCCGTAGACTACTTTGGTAATTTTACAATGGGAATTTTTTCAGCTTGAATTTTCCGGGGGTGTGGTGTATTATAAGGTTGGGGGTATATATCATATATATAACGTCAGGTGCCTGTTGATTTCTTGTACAATCCATTTTATTCAGCTCAGAAATTCTGCGACGGCTAAGGGCCCTTCATTTGGAGATCAAGCAGATCAACTTAGTACAAAGCAATAATTAGGAAGTATGTCTCTTCCAAAATTGGGAATTTCATGACCCCTGGGTCAGGGGTTCTTTTTGTTAGGGTGGGGCTCTAATGATTATATCGTGAAAATTCATTAATTCTTTAAAAATCTTCTCTTCTGCTCCTGAATATTAAGCAAATGAACTGTAAGTACATCTATACTACTATATATTAAAATAATAGACTCGAATTTTTAAGCTTTAATACCGATGAATCGGAAGAGTACTTTCTTTTGTTTTATATATTTTAAACATTATTGGTACTTGAAGATTACCAATTTGTTTTTAATTTTTCTTAATCAAGCTTTGCTAATTAATAATCAACGAAAATTGCAAAAAAAAATTCCGGAAATAAATTCCGGAAATCATCTGAATTTTTTGGATTTTACAATCTTGCACATGCGCATTACATTCACACTAAACCACGGGAGGATTTTTATTTCATGTTTCCACAATATCACATTTGCATTGATAAACTTGGAAACGATAAAACAAATGCATGTTAATTCAAAGAAAAAACGGGAGATTCTAACACAGTGCATTTACTATAAAAAAAATCTCGAGAGTTTCGAATGTCAACATGGTGTGTAAAAACGTTGTTGGAATATGTTGAATTCTGCAATTATAGAATTAAACTTTTCGAAAAAAAAAGGTGTTTACAGCTTTAAAATGGTTTGTTGTGAACAATTTGACTGTTATTTTCAATGCAACTTTATCAATTTTCTCCAGAGACATAAATAAAATGTTATCTAACGCTTCTCTTCTAATGTCTCTTTTTTCTCCAAAATTGTTTTGGAGCGAAGATGAAATTTTCTGATACATTATGGGTATATGGGAGGCATTTAAAATGTGGTGAATGCCTTTCCCGAGACACAGTTAGATTATTCCAACTCAGCAGAGTGTAGTGAAATTAATAGCAGTATTGTAATCTTGAAGTTTGGTTATGCAAATGTCAACAATATACGGTGTTTCGATGTATCTATTTTGTAATTGCCCGATATCATATGCAATCTCAATCCGTGCGTGCACGGGTCAAAGTCTAGTAGTTATAATAATGAGGAAGGCTGCCTCTTCCGGAATCGTGAAGTTCATGGACATAGGTCAGGGGTTTTGGCTGGGCTCTAAATGAATGCAGTAATTCTTTTAAAATCTTTTCCTCTGCTCATGGAAAAAATTAATTTGATGAATTAAGAAATAGCTATGATGAGGAAAAGCGCCTCTTTCAAAATTATGAGTTTCAAGGCCCCTGGGTCAGAGGTTCTTGTATAAAGGTAGGGCTCTAATGATTAAATATGGCAGAGTAATGTAATTTCGACCGATTTTTTCTGTACTTAAGATTTGTTCACTGTCACTGTATGTTTGGTTAAAAGATTTTAATACTTTTTTTTTTTAGAATTTAGAAAGTTTATTGGATTATAAACAGATCAATGAAATTTCTGCAAAGTATTAGTTTTGTCAAAAAATACTTTGTGTTTGCTAAATTCGAAACTTCTCATAACTCGATATATATCTATAGATCAAGATTCTACATTCATACTTCTTATCACTGGATAGTAAATGAAGGTAAAATCCTTCCTTATCTCATATTTTATACGCAGTATGAAATCTGTAACAGGATTTTTACTTTTCTTAAGTATCGGTAAGTGTTGTTAAAGAACCTTCTGTGGACTAAAAAATGTTTCATCAAAATTGTATGTCAGAGGAACGTCAAGATTTCACACGGAGTTTGTATATAGTTCGTATTCATCATAACATTCGAGCCATTTCCGTTTATTTGTGCAAAGATGTTTCCATATATAAACCTATAGAATAATAACAGGATTTGATCACAATCTGAGAGCGTATATAATGGCTCTACAGCGACGATACACATATATTTCATTCAAACAGACAGCATTATGAACAAAATATAAGCATTGAATGCTTATTATTAGATGTCGTCGGTCCTATAATAGACCAAGCGGCGCAGACAAATTATCATACCACGCAAATGTCCGGTGTAATGAAGAATAATGACCCCCGTAGAATAATGACCGGGGGTCATTTTTCGACGTAGAATAATGACCCCCCTAGCTGAAGTATAATTGGATTTTTCTGAAGAAAAAAGACCCAGGGTTATTTTCCTTCATGTTTAACACGAAGAAAAATGACCCCCATAGAAATATGACCCCCCCCCCCCCCCCCCGTAAACATGAATAGAAATTGGTTACACCGTATCCAAGAAATGACTTTGAAATTTACTTAATTTTTCACTCTGTTCAACTGCTTTTGAAGTTATAAACACCGAATTTGTAAATAAATCGCTGTATATTAGTTTTGCATATTCGTAGCAGGCACACACAAAACACTCTTATATTGCCACAAATTGATTGTTAACAGTTACGTCACTTCTCTCATCGAAATACGGCGGGAAATGGCGCAAATAAAGACAGATTCATACACAATGAGGATATTGTGTGATAATTAACGAACAATAATCTAGAAAGAATAATTGTTGTAATAATAAAAGCAATATTCACTGGTGAATGAATTGTCAATCTTAGAATGATACATGTATATATCTTTATGGAAAAAGACTAAGGGGACAAGTTACGTGGGAATATGAATTATTCTTATTTACATTTCTTGAAGAAAGTAATTTTTAAAAAATCATTTTGCATTAGTTTTATTTTCTTCTACTTGATACATGAACATCAATATTCTAAACATTCGTTGTAATGTTGTATTTGTAATCATGAATAGACTTTATTCTTTTAGAGCAAATGGGTGAAGAGTACCTGACTATAGTTAATCTTAATACATAATAAACACTGATCGATTATAATAAGAAAAGATTGTTTCTAAAAGTGTTGATAAGAGGTTAGGCCCCATGTTCGGGGTTTATATCCCCTTGATTTTGATCACACGATCTTTATTGTATCCAAAGTTACCAATGCTCATACAAACTAGTGATGCATTAATCATCTTGATATTAACTAAACTTACTAAAGTATGCCGACGATAAAGTAAAATATATTTTCTGTACGAGTTCTCTCAGTACTTTGACGATTTTCCTTGTTGGCTGTTAACCTCTACTGGCGTAATGGCTGCTGTCAGTGCCTACTAACTTCAGCTTGGTTATAATGCCTAACATTGGAGTAAACTTTTCATATTTTTGGTTTTATCATTAATTCCGCGTGCTGCACTTGCATACCCAGCAGTTTGTAATAGTTGAAATCCTCAATGCAAGTATAATTCATGAACAATAGGAAGAATATAAAAGATGCGACGGCGAAGCGCGAAGATGCGAAGACGAAAGTGCCAAGTTACGAAGGCGAAGAAGTGATACTACTATCGCTTCTTTGTCTTTGCAACTTCGCGCTTTCGCCTTTTTAGCTCACCGAGACGAAGTCAAGGGGAGCTTATGCTATATTCCCGGCGTTGGCGTCCGGAGCTGGTTAAAGTTTTTGGTGCATGTCCTGTATCTAAGCTATTACTACTTCACCTAACCTGAATGGATGGTGAATCTTATGATACAGATGCACCTGACAAGCATGGATGCTGAATCAGAGCCATAGGTTGGGGATGCTTGAGGAGGTAAAGGTTTTAATTGCTGGTGCCCCTGATGATGATATCTTAGTTATTACTGGTCCTAACTTCACCAAACTTGCATGGATGGTGTGTCTTATGATACTGATGCACCTGACAGGCTTCAATGCTGAATCTGAGCTATAGGTTACGGATGCTGGATGAGGTTTAGTTTTTGGAACAGGTCACATGTTTTATAGATGATAGCTTGCATAGTTGATTTAACTATATTATAAATGAAACGCAGAGGTTGCTTCAGATGCAGAGCCTGATCTCCATTATCAAGGACGCTAAAGAAATCTCCTACCTCACTCAAACCTGCTTGATAGATAAATGTAGTTGTTGTTAACTGATATAACATGATTCCTATGATATAGTATTGTATGATATGAAACACTATTGTTTAAAAGGATACAATATAATACCATATGTTATATTGTAAAACGTTATATGATACGATATAATATTGTATCATTTTTTTTTTATATTTTATGATATGATATTGTATCATGATATTGTTCTGTATAGTATTGTATATTATGATACAATATTGTATAATATTATATTGTTTTATTAATTACTAATTAAATCACATTAAACTATTACATCTGATATTGCAATATATAATATTGTATCCTATGATATAATATTGTATATTCTATGAAATTGTATTATACAGTATTGTATATTATGATATTGGTTTCTGTAATATAGAATTATATCAAATGAAATTGTATATATGATATTGTCATATTGAAAAATATCGTATCATACGATATTGTATTATATGATATTCGTTTATATGATATATAATCATATTACATGAAATTGTATTTTATGATGTTGTAATATATATTATTGTATCATATGATACAATATGTACAATATAATTGTAATATATAATATTTTATTTTATCCCATGATATTGAATCCTTTAATATGATGCAGTGTTGTATCAAATTATATTGTATCATATAATACAATATCTTATTATTTATCAAATATTAAACAGTATCATACAATACAATATCATACTACATTATACAATATAATAACACAGGTTTCAATGTTATGATGTATTATTGCACTATGATATTGTTTTATATAATACTATATTGTATTATGTTTTATGATATTGTATTATTTGATTAAATACAATAATGTATAACACAATAAAATGTCATATCATACTTTACAATATCATGTCTCACAATTTTTGTACGGTATTTTATGGTATTATATGATATATATTGTAGGTATGATAGGATGCAATTTTTAATCTTATATAATTGTATTGATTATCATTAACATTTGATCATATGATTATCATAAAAAATTTTAACAGATGATATACGATAATATGTCAAAACAGAATCCATGAATATCCAAGATCATAAAGGATGGTTTTCATATAATATGATAAAGGTGGTCTCATAAAGGTGATGCCTCATAAAGGTGATGCCTCGTCTCGGTGAGCTTTGTAATCTCTGATTACCTATGTTTTATAATTGCAGAGCTCTCTATCGTTTAAGGGTTCCGAGGCATATTTTGGAAATTTTATTTTTATAAAATTAATAAAATAAAATTATTCAGGGGGATAGGGTCCGGACCCCCTCTCCTCTTTTACTGCGTGAAAAAATTAATATTGAATTTTCCCGGGGGACGGACCCCTCCCCCCCCCCCCCCCCCCTGGATCCATGCATAAGCAAGGAGTGTCGCATCATGAAATAAGAATGTTACTGCATGTGTTTGGTTCACGGTAAACAGACGGCTGGTAAGTGATAGGAGTCTGGAAGTGCATACATGTATGTACACATTATGGTGGACATTAAATTTTGTGTGGAGTATATAATGATTAGGCATAGCCAGCACTGGTAAACATATATGTCACATGTACACATTATAAACATTCATAGTAAGCGCGATGGCCTAGCGCATGCGTACCAATAATAGCCTGGATTAATCGAAAAACCTTGGTGAGTACGGTGCCTGCATTAAATTCTATGTAATCGACCGAGACTTGCTGAATGCAATCAAAAAAGGCGAAGGCGAAGATGCGAAGGCCAGAGTGCGAAGTTGGGAAGGGATAGTAGTATCGCTCCTTCGCCTTCGCACTTTAGGCATCACATCTTCGCGCTTCGTCGTCGCATCTTCGCACTTTTGCTCCTTCGCCTTCGCACTATCGCCTTTGCAACTTCGCCCTATATTAAGGTCGGATTGGCCCTATCAGAACACCATAGATATATGTAAATGTAATTGTTAAAGGGGCGTGGTCACGATTTGGTCAAATTCTATTTTTCTGTTTTCATTATTTACATTGCTTAAGGAAAGTATTTCTACTGATCAAATGAAATTTGAGGGTCAGTTGTAAAGTTATAAGCAAGATACAGGGCTCACAATTCTTTGTCATGTAAACAAGGCTCGTGCCCTGTTGTTGTTTACATAGGTTCAATATACCAGTTAAAAATCTTTTTCAAGCTGATTTGTCTATCTTCTTTTTCATTTTAAGCATAAATAAACAGTTCCTTACGTTTAACACATTCATTGGGTCTAAAATTAGAATTTTACTTCAACATTCAAAATGTAACGAATGACACTCAAATATTTGTTGCCTATTAAAATGCCTTACTAAAGCATTGTGAACATTAAGATCGGAATTTTTTTTTGACTATAATTGTGACCATGCCCCTTTCAGATGACAACCATACCCCGATGCAATACGTCAATGTCTTGTTATAACGGACGGATTTTTATTTTCTAAGCTATACCCCTTCTTTCACTTTAAGTTTATTTGAATATGAATTATAATTTCTGTTACTTTCTGTAAACTGCAGCAGTAAAAATTACAATAATGTAAAGACTATTTCACAAATACTAAAAAACATACTGAAAAACTTTAATCTACAAGGGGGTCATTATTCTACAGGGGTCAC
This sequence comes from Magallana angulata, assembly GCF_025612915.1. NCBI lineage: Eukaryota > Metazoa > Mollusca > Bivalvia > Ostreida > Ostreidae > Magallana > Magallana angulata. The sequence continues at coordinate 35,618,283 of NC_069114.1, forward strand.
TTTTCTTCATGTGGAGTGTGCTCATTTTTATGAAAATGACATTTATTCTTCAGGCAAAGGGGTCATTTTTCTGCGTAGAATAATGACCGGGGGGTCATTATTCTACGTCAAAAAATGACCCCCGGTCATTATTCTACGGGGGTCATTATTCTTCATTACACCGGCAATCAATATGTTTGCACCACTTGGTGTGTTATAGATCCGACAACATCCAAAACTAAGCACTAAATGCTTAAGTGTTAAAGGAAATTGTCCAGTTATTATGTTTTATTATAGAACAAAAAGTCAGGGGGGGGGTTTTCTCTTTAAATTTTCATGTTTTCTCACGACATGTATAGCATTCCAACGACAACAAAGATATGAATTAGTATAAAAAGGCAGTGTGTTGAATAACAAGAAAAAATACCAATTTAGTATGCACCTATAGTGGCATACCTCTATCCCCCTCGTGTGCAAATTATTTTTCTATCAAATGTGTAGGCATGCAAGATGAATATGTTGACTTGCAGGAGAGTTGTGTTTACATGCAACATAACTATGTTGACAATCAAGAAAATTCAATCAATTATGTATTACTAGCATAAACAATCTCAAAAATATCAAATATCGCCCATATGTGACTTAAAACATGCTGGATGCTACTTATTTATGTAGACATGCAACTTATTTATGTTGAGAAGCGATGAAAAGATGTGAACATGCAACTTTTAAGCACGATGTAGCATGTTGGAAGTAACGTGGTCAATATATTTAGATTTTGCAAATGTCTTGCATATCAACATAGATAACATCAATTTACGAAGTAATGATAAATGAAATAGTTTTGTTTTTGACGCAGCTACACCCTCCGCTGGTCAGTCCTGTCCCGGGGGGTGGTACCACTTCGGTACCTCCTGTTATGCATTCATTGATGCGGAACCTTTAGAGTGGACGGAAGCCATGGTGACTACATCTCTTGGAGCATCAAGTTTAAGGGTCCTCCACACCTTTCGGAAAAGTTTTGCATACATGCCCAACTTTCATATTTCTTAGAGATGTGGAATTTTATCATGCGCTTGACCTGAAAATGGAAGAACAGTTTTTTTTGTTTTTGAAGGGGGTAACTTTTAAAGATTTACTAGCATCTTTTTAATCATACGATAAAAAAGACTCCGATGTAATTGAACTTTTTGGTGAGTAGACTGAAGCTTTCCTCATTGCACTTCAGAGAAAGATGTACATGAGCAGTAAAATCGCCATGTTGTGACGTATTGTCATCAAAGTAAAAAGTCACGGGGTGTCGAGGATTCTTAAGCAGATGTAGGTTATTTGATTGCATTGATTAGCCTTTTGACATTGAAGCTCAGACACAATTGAGTGCACGTATTTATGACCATTTCTTAGTTTTATTGTAGTACTCTTCATGCAAAGTTGGTTGAAATAGAAACTGCCGCTGAAAATGCTTTCCTGAAGAGTCATTTGACTTTTAGTCACACCAATGGTAAGTTTATATATGGTTTACAATATGACACCTATAAAGAACGTCACGTTTCTCTTAATAATATATTCAGTTTATATTCCTTTTTGTGTTTGCAACGTTCAATTTCCTTTTAATACACTTAGCCAATTCATGCGCCATAAACACAAATATAAACATCAGATGTCATGCGTTTTGGGTATATTTATTATTGTAAGATTACTAAAATGTTCAAACTAATATAACCAATTTCATACGTACTAATAGAAAATAATCGTTAAATTGTATCTATTCGTCAATAAAAAAGATTTTCCATGACAAAGTTTCTGGCACTATATTTTTAGTCGCGGAAGCGAACTAAATATATATTTCAGGGTCTGTAACATGTTAATTTGGCTGTTCCATGTATGTGTCATATTACATACTAAGAGCGAATAAAATAAGAGCAAAATCAATACCGGGTATCTAAAACGCTTTGTAAAAGTCGAACCAATATTGTAAAATCCGTATTATGACGTAGTTCGATACTCAGACTACTTTAAAGCGACGATACACAAATATTCCATACAAATAAACATCAGTATTAATATAAATATACTACACTTTTACCCGTGCGTGCACGGGTTGACATTGCATATAATATCGGACATTTACAAAATAAATATTTTAACACACCGTGTGTTGACATTTACATATAAACAAGCTTTAAACCTAATATGTTTTACGGTGCGACCGTTGGGGCGAGCACAGCATGTGATCAAACAATGAATTATAATAAATTAATAAAATAAAATTAACAACGTGAAATTTGAATGCCAAAAAATAAAATATACCTATTTTTCAGTAAATTTTCATTATTCATAGTTTATAAGATTTGTTATAATTTATTTATTTATATGTAGAACAATAGTTTAATCTCAGATACAATGTTGTTAAATAATAAAGATTTTAATATATAAATATTCATTGCACTGCATCTCCTCTTTTAAAGTGATTGTGATTATGATTGATTGATTGATTTCCCCCTTTTTTTTGCAGTAGACATTTTTTCTTAAACTTACATATAAAACTTGACTCATCATAGAGCTCCCCCCATGCTAAAATTTTTTTCATTTTTGTCAATTTATACATAGAAAATCGACTTACCATGGATTTGCCCCTCCACTGAAAAAAAAATTAATGTTTAATTTTATTTTTAATTTACGCTTAAAAATATTTGCTTATCATGTTAAAAGAACATGGTGTTGTCCCCCCCCCCCCCCCCGCATGTAATAAATGGAAGTGAAAATAAAGAAACCATTGAACTGCTAAAGAGCTGAAGGATTAGAATTTTCATGATTTATTTTTCTTTTTGCTTGCAAAGATTTTTTGGATGAGGCTGCCATCCATCCACCCACCCCCTTTAAAAAAAGGCGCTGCTACGTATAACGTTACTTTTCAGGAAATTACCGTAATTACAGTGAATAAAATATTTGTGAGCATTCATCCAAATTAGTGCAATTTACAACTGTTTCCTGTATCTGAAGGAATGTCCTTATTCGTCAGCTGTTCTTTATCTTGGCCTTTGCAAGATTTTAAGAGGATTTTGGTCATTTCAGCAGATTTACAATAACTTCAATTAGAGTAATTTCCCCTTATCAGTGCTTATTGTTACGTCAAAGCTGACGTTGGTTAAGGTAGCTCGCGGGTTTACCTGCTTGTGAGAAAACCTACCTTGAAAATTTGTCCACGTGATCCATAGGTTTTATAGTTTTATTTCTAAAATTTATTTAAGATTCGTCTGCGCGGTAATTATGTTAATGTGTTTCAAATACAGTGTCATTAATAAAATCAAGCAACGCCATTTCAATGAAATATATAGTAAAATGCACATTTTAACCGAGAACCGCATTACAAAACTATGCTCCAAACTTTTAAACGATTCAGACGAAATTAATCATACTCAACACAAAAACAGAGGAGATAATTATGAATCAATTCATAAAAAAATATCAGTATGTGTTCTCGGCCAATTTTTGGCAAAAAAACTTTAAAGATTTCAAAGATTTCTCAAAACCTTATATTTTCATTACGACGTTAGCCTGACGTCATCATTTCCTTACTTCTTAGAACACCAAAATTGAAATGCATTTATTGACAAGACTAGCTGTTTAACACATTTTAGAACATGTAAATGCTTATTAGACATTATTGTGAATGTTATCAAATGCAATTAATGTAAGGCTGTAAAGATACAGAAAATTGCTATTTTTGTTTTTAAGAAACTCTGAGTCAATCAATGCAAAAATAAAATGCCAGGCAACTACTGACATTATAAGTAAGTAATCGAATAAAACAGTTATCTCAGGCCAAAAGAAATTTAAGAATTTAATCGGTAGTACAGATTACGAAAGTTATAATTGTAAAAAAAAAAAAGCGAAGTTAATGCATACATTCTATTTTAAAACATGACTTTAAATGGAAGAGTTCTAACGCACACTCATTCTTTATCTTTATAGAACAAAATGTGACAATGTATGTGACATCTTTAAATTTTCAGCACTTGATATTATAAATCTTTGTATAAACAGTCATAAACCGCATATAAGCTTTCTAAAATATTTTCTTTTATACTTCTAAATATCTCATTTGTCATTTTTTAAAAAAAATATGAGTTTACTATGACAGTCAACTCTTCACGTCGATTCCTATTGTGACGTCAGCAAACCCGCGAGCTTTGATTCTCGGGAGAACGTGATGTTGGAACGTGAGGTTGGAAACCATTGGTACTATGAATTGTGGGTCAAAATTTACTGACCCCGAAAAAATATATCGGATCAATGTGTAAACGTTTGTGACGTCACACGATTATTTTTGATTGAAAGTGTACTGAGGTGAACTTTAGAGGTAACATTGACTGTATGTCGCTTACATCGTTATTGTTTTGTCTTGCTGATTCTTGTGAGAGTGTGAAGTGATAAAAATTGCCATGATTACAGGGAACTACTGGGACGATTAAAACGATGCATTACTGGTCCGATTTACTGACGCCAAAAAAAATCCGTTGAATGAATGTGCAACTAGTCCGAATTTTCTATTCACACACGCCTTGCCGGTAGAGCTCGCTAATATGTAAACGGTGTGACCGTTGGACCGAGCGCAGATTTAACACAGTGCAGTTTGATTTTTGTAGAACAAAATTTATTTGAAACGGACGCAGTAGGATCCGCCTGGTTGCCTACTCAAATCATTAGCAAAAGTTTAACTAAACGTCATGTGCTCAGTCTACATTATGACGTCATGTTTCAGACGTAAAACGTACACGTTTTGTCTTCGGAAATAGCCGAAGAGAGTTACATTGTAATGATATGTTTTACGGTGCTACCGTTCTGGCGAGCGCAGCAAGAATTGCACATACTGTACTTTGCATCATTGTCAACTTATAGTTTTATTTAGGTATCTACGAACGTCAAAGAATTTTTGAGAGAGTATTGCTCTACAATAAGTATGACAAAGGTACTAATTTTAATGGTTATGATACATACAGCGCAACCCCCTACCCAGAGAGAGAGAGAGAGAGAGAGAGAGAGAGAGAGAGAGCGAGAGCGAGAGGCAGAGAGAGAGAGAGAGAGAGAGAGACCTGTTTGTAGGTGTGTAATTTCCCACTTTTGGGAAACTACATGTATATGCAATATCTACATAATTTTTTTACTTGTTTATTTTTTCATTTTGTTCCTTTTTATTTAGTTCAAAATGTCCTATTGTTTATTTCCTCCCTACTCATATATCCCCGAATACCCAAACTCCGTCACCATAAGCAGAAAACCTTCCGCGTTTCTCTGTAAATTATTTTTTTGTGGTTTTTATCATTTGCAATCACTAAATATAATCTGAAACAATATAATTTATAAAATTATTAACAAAAATATTTTTATTTTTATTCAAATAGCTCTCTGAATACGACGTTTATCACGCGTGCTTATTATATCTTATGAACCTAACTCCGTCACCCACATGCTCTATGATATGGCAGGGAATGAAGACACATTAACAATTTTGTTAAAACTCCATTTGTATCTAGGCCAAGTTATAATAAGTAAAAATGGTGCATACAATTTAATTGTATTTAATTTCATCGAAATGAAATGATCGCCAGAATAAAAAATGGGTCCATGTAACAACAATCACAATGGCCTTTTCAGAATGTATGGATGCCGTTTGATTTATGTCCTTACATATTTCAAATATTTTATATCATTAATTAATATATTACTTATTATATCATTTTTTTATTACATTTTTAGAAATGTAGCATATTCTAAATAGCGATATATACCGGAGATATCTATATACCCTGTATAAGGCAAAAGTATCGGCATGAGCCATTTGACGTTATCATCAAGAGTAGTGCATACAGGCTATTGCGGACTGAAAAAAATGTATTAATTACCTTAAAAAAAAATGTATTGCATGTGAAATGTTTTATCTTGGCCTCTCTAAAAATGGCTGACCACCGTAAATGGTCGAATGGGCCCGCATGTCAGAAATATCGATTTTTAAGTGCACCCGTGAAAAAGTTTTAGCTGATTTCACACAATTAATGCTGCATAAAATGAACAAGGTTTAATTCTGTTATTTTTTGACACATTCTTAAATTTAACCGTTGCAAATTGTTGACATTTGATTAAAGATTTTTGACATGTAAAAAATGACGTCATAATCGTACTTGATTTCAAACGGCGAAGAGTTTCCCGAAAGTGACGGAGTTAGGGTAGTGACGGAGTTAGGGGGCTATGCGATACTTACATGCATGCACAATTACTTTAAAAATGGATCGATGGGACAGTAAAGTATGGCTCTTGCTAGTATATATATATAAAATTTCTATATTAAAAAAAGATTAGAAACAAATCATATGTCAATGAGGCAGGTATCGCAGATTAAACTGAAATGGCCAGTACACTCATTACAGATGTTTGATCCACCTCTAAATTTATCGCGGGAAATATAACGCGAGTGCACTGTGACGTCATCCATGACTTTGTTCGTCTTTGTTTACGTTTCTCGACTCAATACGAAGGTATGGAAGCATGTAACAAATCTTTTGAGTCTCGCCAAAGCATATGCAGTACTCAAAACGTGTCTTCAAACTTTAAGTCACCGTAAATTACGAGTTATAAGTCGGCCATTTTTGGCATAGCACCACGGGTGAAAACATTAAAGAGCATTATGGGACGTAGACAAAAAATTTGTTTGAGGAACTGTAGGTTTAACTCGTTCTTTTTCCCGCGCACACTGGTTCTTAGAGCTCGCTTCGCTAGCCGGCGCTGCGCGCCGGCGAGCTGCGCTCGCTATAATAATGCTATTAATTTTACTTCACTTTGCTTAGTTTTTGTCTCGGGCAGGCATTCACCACAGTTAAAATGCCTCCCATATACCCGTAATGTAGCAGAAAATTGCAGAATCGCTCCGAAACGATTTAGGGGGTATATTTTATTTAATAAGTATTTTATTCAAGTATATAAATACATTGAAATGGATTGAACAGCAGGCACAATGCCTATTTATGTTCTCTCCTGTAGTCAAGGTATAATATGAGTAATTATATAATTATATATAATATATATATACATATATATTGCAATGGAATTTTGTATAATAGATTAATATTGTAAATAGCATTGGAAGGAGGTACAGTGCAAAAAAATAAACAAAACAAATAGCTTATGATAGGAAAATGAAATTAAAAAAATAGAAAAATAATGGTTAATTGCTAAGGTTGGAAATAAAAAAGTATATGTAATGTAGGGAAAAAATGAGAAAGAAAAGAAAAAACATGTAATAAAAACAAAACAAAAATTAATAACAGAGTAGAAAAAAATCGAAAGTTTGGGGGGATGGGGTGGGAGGGGGAGGGGGAGAACAATAAGCAATAAAAAATGAAAAGAAAGGAGTGTAAGGAAAGTCAGTGGTACCCATTTTGATACATTTTTTATACAATATTTGTGTACATTTTTACCTATGCATTTACTTAAATCTATTTGTACTTTTTATGTAAAAATGAATTTTATCAAATAATAGTAAGTTATTTTGAAATGTTAGTTTATCACTTCCAAAAAGTAGATTCTTAATTGTGATGGGTATGGAATTGTCGTTCATATAATCAAATAGAGATTTTCTTTGGGAGGCATATGATGGACAGTGTAAGAAATAATGTTTAGAGTCTTCCACTTCAAGAAAGCACTTCTGACATAGTGGAGAAGCAATAAGGTGGTGTGAATAAAGGTCAGCATTTAAGTTACTACTGTTATTTCTCAACTGACAATGCCAAATATTTTCTAATCTTTTGCCATGGTTAAATAATTTATGCATATACAGTTTTTTACTATTAATATTTTTGAGGCTGTTCTTAAATGCTGAAACTGTAGTTATATTTTTTGTATTTTGAGGTAGATTGTTCCACAATATAATTGTAGATGGTATAAAACTATTGAAGTAAGATATTGTTCTTGCAACAGGTGTGCGATAGATGAAATTGTTTCGAAGATTGTAGGTATTATGTGGGGGGAAACATTCACTAACAATATTAGATAAGTATTTAGGGGTATAATTGTTTAATATTTTGAACAATAATATTAATTTATGGTTACTTCTACGTTTCGTAAGTGTTTCCCAGCCTAATTCCTGATATAGGTATTGTTTAGATGAGTTTCGTCTAAGACCAGTAATTATTCGTGCAGCTTCAATCTGTATACTTTCCAATAAATTACTTTGTTCATCTGTACAATTGTCCCAGACTACATCACCATACTCTAACACAGGGCGAATAAATGCAAAGTAAATTTTAATCAAAGATTCCCTATTTATTTTATATTTGAATATGCTTAGCAGGGTATATTTCATAGTAAATGCACCGTGTTAGAGTTATTTTCCTTATTTTCTATGATGAATAGAATATATAGTAAATTTTAAATGAAAGTTTACACGCATTTGTTTTATTGTTTCTGAATTTATCCATGCAAATGTGATATTGTGGAAACATAAAATACGATCGTCTTGTGATTTAGCGTGAATGTAATGCACATGCACAAGATTGTAAAATCCAAAAAACCCAGATGATTTCCGGATTTTTTTGAGAAATTTTCGTTAATTATTAATGAGCAAAGCTTGATTGAGAAAAAATAAAAGCAAATTGGTAGTCTTCAAGTACCAATTATGTTTAAAATATATAAAACAAAAAACAGTACTCTTCCGATTTATCGGTATTAAAGACCAAAAATTCGAGTCTATTATTTTAATATAGTAGTATAGATAAGTATTGAATGCTTATTTTTTGGATGTCGTCCTACATTTTATTTACCGTCACATACCAAGCGGTGCAGGCAAATTAGTGCGTTACCGCGGACAGTTTATTCGCGGTTTATAAAAAAGCACAAACTGTTCCAAATTATTTCATATCGTATAAAAGTGATAAATATTGAATTCATTGGTAATTATAATTTATTTTTTTCCATTAATTGTAACTAAAACGTCATTTGACCTTTCAAAAAACTTCAAAATGTACAAATTTAAACGTAACGTCAGGCGGATTTATACATTTTTTGACGTTTGTTAGATACATGTAGGTAACGCGGGTTATGTACTAAATATTTTTCTCCAAAGTCCTCACCTTCATATCCGGCATGAATCATCAAATGAAGCATTTTTATTGCTTCAACATACAAACTGGTTTATATTGAGTTTATCAGTGTTGATAAATATCTGGTTTTAAAATTAGAAATAAATTTGACCAATATTATTTTTATTCATACAAAAAGTCTTTGTTACACTTCTTAAATATTATCAATTTATATCAAAAAAGTTTTAATATTGCAATGAGAAAGAAGAAGCAATTTGTAAAATTAATGTATATTGACTTTGGTTCATTTTAAGTGATATGACATTGAATTCACCTTTTTTCTACGTACAATTCTTTGACACAAAATTTGTATACCATGCATATGTTTCTGAGTAAATTAATCGAAAATTGTCTTTTTAACAGACACTTATTGGATGGGTTTGACAGACGCTTTAGTGGAGGGAAAGTTTGTTTGGCAGATGACACAAGATGACGTCGTGTTTGTGGATTGGGCTCCGCGCGAACCAAACGATATGGCTCACAAGGAGGACTGCGCGACTCTCGAATTTGGCTACCAGTATAGGTGGAATGATGCGCCATGCTCCAACAAATATGATTTTATATGCGAACGAGAGTGAGTAGAGAATTGATTTAGAAGAAGTAAAAATTGATTAACATTATATGGCTGAAGGGTCGGGTAGCGTCCTCGACAGCCGTTACTTTTTCTTTTATTGATAGTACATGTACGTCACAACATGGCGAGTTCAACTCTTATATCGCTAATCTCTGTAGTGCAACGTACTTTAAGCTTCAGTCTACACTCAAATTCCCATTGGTTAGCTAATGAAGTGATGTACATTAACAATACTTTTGTGAATGTTACTTAGTTTTAACAATCAATTTATTGATTTGGTTAAAAAAATGTCTAAATGTAAACAATGAAATGCTTCCTTCGATGGTTAATAAAGGTTATGAAGGTAGCGATCATTGCAGAATTAATTACATACATGTAACGCGGGTTATGTATTTTTTCTGAAATATCGACTCCTTCTTATCCCACGTGAATCCCCAAAGAAGGCATTTTAATTTATTGTTTAAATTACTGCAAGTACGTGTACAGGTTTTTTGTACGCTTAAGTAGCACTGCATTACTAATAAATAATTGATTTCAAAACTTCTACCTTAATTTCTTTCAGAATTGAAGGAAATCCGAATGTCATTGGATAATTACCTACCTACCAGAAGAACTGTAGCTCAACAATTCCATTGACATTTCCGAAATAAAAAAAAATATATTTAAAAGTCACTAGAATTAAATTGTTGGTTTAATTCATATTGGTGTAAAAACATTTGTCCCCTTTTCAGATAAAAAAAAAATAAGAAAATAAAACAATTTTTGTCCTGAGTATTGAGACATTGAGGATCAAACATAATATACATGTATTTAATTATAAGCATTGAATCATTATTTTTTTTAAAGATGCAACGGTGTGTGCATACAAATTGAATAACCCGCGCTAGCGCGTTATGGAATTTGTTTGCACACACCGTTGCAGTTATGAGACCACATCTTTCAAAAAATAATGATTCAATGCTTATATTTATATTTACGTTTTATAGCATTAATTCCCCTTTTCGCAAATGATTTTTTTTTTTACATCTCTGCTATATTCAACGAGTATTGCGCAATTAACGCATTGGAACATTGGAACATCCAAATTATTGCACAGCGTTTTAGATTCTAATAACACATTACTATTTTTTCAGTCTGTAATTGGATGAATTTACTTTAGGTATACTATGAAATTATTTAATTGAATTCATTTAACTGTTGAAAAATATTTACATCGATGAAATGATAATCAGCGTAAGGATAATATCAGATCGTGATCCGGTTTGAAGTCGCGAGGAGAGTTCGAGAAAATTATAATGAAGGAAGACTGAATGTATTCATTCGCACCAGATTACGTGATGGGGTCTTCTGTGTTATGTGTAAATATCACTCAAATCAATCAATACAGTTTAATAGGGGGGAAAAAAGTAAATGTTAATACACATATATTATATTAATATGCATTATGCTCTCTAGGTGATACTAATATTTTGTGAAATATGTCAACAGAGGTTACCATAGCTTGCGCCAAAATTACTTATTCTAAAATATGAAAAGGTGTTCAATTATCTTTTACATGAAATTTAATGCACTTCAGTGAAATAATTTATTTCATTAGAATACCAATAAATAAAATTTTAGTGTTACCGATGGAGTTTTTTTTAGCTAGCCCATGTTGATGGCTATTAAGTGTCACGAGCTTTTCTGATTACATTTTGCTTAATTATATTGTTGTATGGTTAATATAATCTTTGAATTGTTTAGTATTATTACTTATTACTTCGCCTCGCCATCTATGAGATTGATCAACCCAATATATTTCCGCAGTGAGTCAGTAACTAATCTAATAAGTGTTTTGTTTTCCCGAGGACTATCAAGCGACATATATTTATTAACAAATAACGATGATCTATACGCAAAGCCATGTACAAGATGCCTAACAATTCGTCCAATTTAACTCATTTAAACTCTTCAAAATATTCAATCTCACCTTCCAATTACTCTTTTAAAATATATGCTTCACTCATGTTTACTTACAATGTTTTGTTGCTATTCAATTTTTTTTTGTGACGGTATTGTCACTTTTCATTTTGTATTAAATAATGCATATCTTAATTCGACAACTTAGATACAAACCAAAACCATCGCAAGAGCCTTGTTTTCATATTACAGAATTGTGAGCTCTGTAACTCGCTAAATTAAATAACGTGACATTATGACAGATCATTGGCAATACCTTATTTAAGCATTGTAAATATTAAAATTTAAAACGTAAAATTGTAAAAAAATAAAAATCAATAAAATAAAATTAAAAAAAATAAAAATGAAAAAAAATCAGACCATTCCTCCATAAAAAAGACCCTGAGGACATAAACTCTAACTAAGGAGCCATTCCCATTCAAGTATTCTACAAAAAAATTTTTTTGTTTCACACATAGAAAACTGACATCTAGTCAGTGTTATACGTGGATCCCTTTTCGTCGTTTCACTCATTTGAAGGAAGCACAGACACAAACATTACCCTCTTACAGTTTCAATTTCCTATACCCACATTGATTTGTATTTTAACCAGAAATTTCTTTAAACGGTAAAGAGAAGGAAAGACAATTTATGCTTTTCTTAAAGTAGAATATATATAAATAAAAATATAAAATGCCATTGGGGATTGGACTCATATGTACTCTGAACAAATTTTGGGATACAACTAGTGGAAAATTCACCAGTGAAAGGAATGGTACCTTTAATTTGGTGTACCATTGTTATCACTGACTGATTATCTAGTGGAAAATGTCAAACCAAGATGCAATATTTTTGCCTCGATCATTTTGCAGTAAAAGGATAATTTCAGAATTATAATTTTTAGTCAGCAAAATATTTTTTTTCTTACAATTTTTTTCTCCTGCTAAATGTGCATTGGGAAATATGGCTAGAGCGAGTCATTACTTAGATATTACAATACCGTCATATACACCCGACGATTATGATACCGTTGGCATAAGCACACCAATGGTAAAAAAAAATATTACAATTTATTAATATGAGCTTGAAAATTCTTATTTCATATTCTCCAAATAAACCGTCATTGCCAAAAAAAAAAAAAAAGAGGACAATTCACCTATTTTAACATTTCGCGTTACAGTACCAATATAATGTAGGACATTTAGTTTGCTTTCTTTTCATACCCCTGTTTTCTTTATTCAAAAATCTTTTTTAAAAATAAAGTAAACTCATCATAAGTATTTTATACTTTTAATAATTTTGTTTTTTTACACAATATCAATCACTAACTGTTAAAATATTATTCATTAAATTTACTAACAGCACATGATTATTATATGAATGCAATTACTCTAAAAATACCTTCTGCGCATCAATTTCCTAACACCAAACTACATGTATTGTAATTTTAAAATTTTAGGTACAAGAAAGCTACAAATACATTTATCTCTGAAGCACTTCACATTGTATTGTAATTACAGAAATCAAAATTACAATTCATTCTTTCTCTAGTTACTGAGCAACAACAATCGGTTCATTGAGACAGGGAGAATGCTGTACAACAAAAATGTACAAAGATCTATATAAAATACCACATTCATTATTCATGTGAAAGAAACAGGAATCTCATTGTCCTTCTTGCCTCAAACCTGTCCATGAATGTATCTGTATCTTGTAAAGTTGATGCAAACCAGATTTTCACTGGTCAATTGAAAAATGAAGTCATGAACTGAAGTTGATTTAGAATCATCTTTTAGTGAATACTGAGTGTAAATTTACAACCACCTGCAATTTATGACAAATTACAAAATACAGTAACCCACTTATATCTCTCTCAATCCATATTTGTAATACATAATATGCTTATCTTAGTTCTGATATATATGTACATGGCAAATATGTGCACTAAACCATTTCGTTTACTCGAATCAACTCATTCAGTCTTTTATGTCAAGTTTGACTACAGTTAACTATTCTGACACATTCAACCCTAAAATTGTGAGTATGATCTTTGGTCATTAACAAAACAAGAGGCAGGATTACCCTAACAATCTGTGGTCAATACATTTTTTTGTTCTCTGTCTAATTAGAGGAACCACCTAGTGCATTAAAAGCGCTGTTGATTGGGATAGTTCCCATACTGGTTGGGTGCCATTTGTTGCTGCATCTGGGCCATCAGAGCAGCATTCTGTTGCTGTGGAGGCCCAGGTTGCTGGCCAGGGTTGCTCATAGACTGTCTTTTCATTGCCATTAGTCTCTGTTGTCTTATCTGTTGCTGCATCTGTGGATTGGTTGGACCAGGGATGTTCTGCATGTAGGTGCTCTGAGGGATGCCAGTGGGACCCATCTGGGTGTAGTTTGAACTCCCGGTCCCCATTGTATTCTGAGGGGTCTGCATTTGGCTTGGTACTATCATGCGACTGAAAACAGATCATGAAATCACTCTTGATATACTTGTAAGTTTGCAAAAACTCAACCTTAGAAGTTGCTGCAAAAAGAAACGGAAGCAAAGACGATTGTTTACATGATAATATGACAGAACAAAGAAGTTAGAATCTGCTTTTCCTTCCATAGAAAATAAATGGAAATCTTCACTTAGTGAATATATACATGTATCTGGGTAAAATTTATTTTCATTCTTAAAACAATAGCCTACTTGTTAGAAAAGTTTTTTTCACAAAACATGAACATGATCTACATGCACATGCTTAATAAACTTGGTAAAGTGCGACATATCTTTACTGCTTTAAAATATCTCACTTATTGATTTGCTGAATAGAATTCTTAGACAAGATTCCTCATATAACATGAGTACTTAATTCCAGATTCAACCTTTTTCCATCAAATCGTGAAAATATAAAATCGCGAATGGCAAATTTTATCATAGTTTCATGTAGTTTAATCTGTCTGAAAAATGTGAGATTTTAAAATTAGCGAGATATGCTTTTCGTGCTTTAAAATATCTCACTTATTGATTTGCTGAATAGAATTCTTCGACAAGATTCCTCATATAACATGAGTACTTAATTCCAGATTCAACCTTTTTCCATCAAATCGTGAAAATATAAAATCGCGAATGGCTAATTTTATCATTGTTTCATGTAGTTGAATCTGTCTGAAAAATGTGAGATTTTAAAATTAGCGAGATGTGCTTTTCGCGTTTTAAAATATCTCACTTATTGGTTTGCTTAATAGAATTCTTCGACAAGATTCCTCATATAACATGAGTACTTAATTCCAGATTCAACCTTTTTCCATCAAATCGTGAAAATATAAAATCGCGAATGGCAAATTTTATCATAGTTTCATGTAGTTTAATCTGTCTGAAAAATGTGAGATTTTAAAATTAGCGAGAAGTGCTTTTCGCATTTTTATGCGGATAATAATTCCTTGCATTTATTTAGGAATGTACAGTATCCATGTGCAAGCTAACCTGGGCTGCTGGCTGAAGTGCTGCTGAGCTGGCTGTTGTTGAGGGATGAATCCACCCTGGGGCATCATTCCTGTGTTCTGTGCCCCATTATAGGACTGGTTGTAATTTCCCTGGGCCATCATAGAGGGATCCATATTGTTGGATTGCTGAGGAATGTTGTAGGAAGGGGCGTAGTTCTGTGACATTCCCACTGACACAAAGAAAATAATTATCCAATAAAACTCAAAGAAAAGAAAATCAATGCACAAATAATTATGTCAGCTAGTACAAAAATATACCAGGATTTTTTACAAAATGCACAACTTCCTCAACCTATCTAAAATTTCAGATGTTTAGTATGTGTACATGAAACAGATATAAAGGTGTCTCCATTATTGTATCTCATGATGATCCCATTGATCCCCCCTCCACACTCACCTTGTGACTGGTTCATCGAATGCATGCCCCCCGAGAACATGCCCTGTCCCCCATCCGTTGTCATACCACGGTTGTGGTTCTGAAAAGACTGCCTTATCTGTTGCCGAACCATGCGATGGCTGTGTTGCTTCTGCAACATCTGCAATGCCTGCATGGAATTTTGGTTTGAGCCTGACCACTGGTGCATGTTGCCGGGGTGGCGAGTTCGAATCATTTGTTGGAGGGCCATTTTTGATGGTGTCAACCCTGGCATACCATAAGCAGGAGCTTCAAAGCGGGGACCTGAAATGTAATATAAAGACTAGAAATACAAGAAAACAGGATCAAGTACCAGAAATTGAAGAAGTTAAGTATGTCTTTTTAGTATTAAAGGTGAAGAAATGACCATTAAAACAGAAATGGAGGGCTTTGTATCTGACCTGCTGACATTGGTTGGTTTCCATAAAACTGTGGATGTTGCTGGGTCTGAGTCGGGTACCAGTTTGCTGAGGTCGGATACTGGCGTACAGTGGGCTATTCATGAAAAAAGGCCAATGGCATGTATTATTTGTTTTACTAAAAAACAATAAGGTTAAGATAAACGACAATATTTTTCATCCAAAGAGTATTTTCTTCTCTATTTTGTAAGAGTACCAATTCATTTTGTTGCTGACAGAACTAATTATAGATCTAGCCAGCCTTGCGTTATTTGTCATTACGTCAAACTTAATCTGATTTTGAACTAATTATTAAGCAGTGTTCAGTGCATTTAGTATTTATCACCTTATATAACTAATGACATCAACATTGTAAACATTATCTGATTAACAGTAATGTTTGATAAAGCTGAAAATCTAGTTATTTTGTTCATAACAGGAGGCCAATAGGCCTTAACGGTCACCTGAGTAGCATATAACCAATACACAAACTTGTCAAGAAGTCTCATATATGCATTTAATTAGGTTTCATTCTGGAGTAGAAAAATTATAAATTTGTAATAACAACTACCTCCCTGCCTGAAATCTTTCAAAAAGAACTATGAACCTATAATTTTGGCGAAAAACTTAATCTGGTCTACAAAATCATGAATTCAGTTTTCCTTTCAGGTGTGTGGGAGTAAAGAAGATAATTTTTAAACATTATATGCATTAACACCTATACATCCACTTTGCCTTGTCCTAGAGTCAAAACCCATGCTCCAGGGGACATGAAATTTAAAATTTTAGAAGAGGACTTCCTGGTAAACATAACTAAAGGTACTGTGAGCAAGCTCACAATTGATACCCCCAGCTAAGAAAAAATCATATCTCATGTATTTTTTCTATTAGAGAAAATATTGGATGAATCTATTTCACCGTCCATTTTCTATAAATAACAAATGCTCTAATTATAAAAACTGTTGATGCTAATATGAATACACAAACCAATTTCTATTCTTTAAATTCCATTTTGTTTCAAGTTAACTGTTAATGCATGAGGACATTTGCATCCTTATGTTAACAAAAATGACTGGAATCAAACAAAATTCCACATGTCAAGCAGCCACTTAATATAAACATTTTGAATTATTGGTATACTGAGCCCGATTTTTTTTTTAAACAATGACCTTGAACTTCTTCAATTGACCTTGGTTGAAGGTCATGACACACCCTCAGGTTATAAGCATTCTTGATGTGAATTAAGAACTTCCAATATTTGTCTACTAGAAAGATATGGACTGGACACAAATTTTGCACTTTTCTGCAAGTGACTTTAACATTGCCAAAATGACCTTGGGTTAAGGTCATGACACACCCTTAGGTCATAAGCAATCTAAGTGTGAAATAAGAATTTCCAATATTTCTCCATTAAAAAGATATGGTCCGGACACAAATTTTGCACTTTTTCTGTCAGTGATCTTGACCTTGCCCAAATGACCTTGGGTTAAGGTCATGACACACCCTTAGGTCATAAGCAATCTTTGTGTGAAGTAAAAACTTTTAATGTTTCTCCATAAGAAAGATATGAACCGGACACGAATATTGCACTTTTTTGTCAGTGACCTTGACTGTGCCTGAATTACCTTGGTTAAAGGTCATGACACACCCTTAGGTCATAAGCAATCTTTGTGTGAAGTAAGAACTTCCCATATTTCTCCATAAGAAAGATATGGACCGGACACGAATCAAACAGACAGACAGACGGATGGACGGACAAGGTAATTCCTATATACCCCCCAAACTTGGTTTGCGGGGGGTATAATTATGAAGTCAGTTTTTCATACAGATGTTTGAGAATAGAGAAACTTTTTAAACATTATATGCATTGCCATATTGTTGGAAAATGTTTAGAAACACTGTTGAATCATTAGATTTTGTGGTGGCTCAATTTTCGTGGAATTTGTGAGCACCGCTCACCCACGAATTAACTTCCTCCATGAATAAATAAATTAGGACTGTAAAGTCATATTTCCTTTTGTAAGTATCCATGAATACACGAAATTACATCCCAACGAACCTGTAAAATTGAAGCAATCCACGAAAATTGGCTCCCACAAATTTTAATGATTCCACAGTAATTATATTATGTTCTAATAACATCAATGACTGTGGCCCAGTTGACAATAATTAAATACTTGGCATGTAAAGAAGGTGGGTTGAAATCAATTTAACCCACTGCTCTGCAATTTGATCTACACTTTTCATATATATTCCATTACAACTCTATTGTAATTAAACATACGATAACTTTGAACAACATCTGGATGAAGGAGCTGGTGATAGTTTTTTAAACAATTAAAAAAAAATTCTTTTGATTTTAATTCATATAAAAAGTATAAGGAAAATAATCTCTATGTTAATAAACAAACCCCACTTGCGCCCCAATTATACCCCACTTGCGCCCCAATTATACCCCACTTGCGCCCCAATTATACATCCTTTGAATTTATTGGACTCTATAGTACAAATTCAATATGTAGTGTTATCACAGGCAAAGACACTGAAAAATGTAAATATAATTTCAAAATATTTCCAGAGCTACAATTGTTGTTGCAATTAGAATAAATCTTGATCAACTGTTTATGGTAGAATCAATTTCTATCGGCTAGAGATCCAATACAAATGAATTCATATACATGTGTTTATTTTTGAATACTTCTTGTGATAAACTTGTTTATATGAAATAACACAAAACACCTGAATATGAATAATAAGTGGCTGATACCTGAACTCCTAGCAGCTTTCTAATTATAATTAAGACTTGTTTACATGGAATAGATGGGCAATGTATACAGATGACATGGAACAAATCACACCTGTTATTAATAGCTGACTGCCGGGGGGTATAATTATGAAGTCAGTTTTTCATACAGATGTTTGAGAATAGAGAAGCTTTTTAAACATTATATGCATTAACACTATATTGCCATATTGTTGGAAAATGTTATTAATAGCTGACTGCCGTCATAAAAAAAAGGGCCTTAATAAGGTCAAAATTTCACAAACTCACTTTTTTGTCATTTCTGATTAGTCAACTCTTTATGAATACAAATATACAAAGATATCCAAGATCTTGTGTATTTTAAGCATTTTATGACAATTTTTGTTAGAAATGTTAACACGACTTTGACGTAGCTCGTCGAAAACGTCACGACGTCAAATTTTTTTTGCATTAATTTTTTTCTTCTATACTTCCTTTCATCATATGAATTAATAATTTTAGATTTCTTACAATTTTAACAAAAGAGATCAAAACATTTTGAATATCCAGATATAGTTTAAGTTCTGCACACTTCTGATGATTCCACATGCAATAACCCCCCCCCCCCTCCCCATGTAACAAACATCTTATAACTGATTTTTTTTATGTAAGTTAGCTCAAAAAGTACACACATGTGGATTTGGGTTGTTGAATTGCACAAGAAAACAAAATATGTTGCATTCAAATAATAAACAAGTTTTCATTTGTACAGGTATATATACTTTTAGGTTGTTTCATTAAAGGCACTTTACATGAAAATATCACTAAGAATCAGATTTTTCCATGAAATCAAATGCGATATATAAGAGTAGATTTTTACGCTGTGAAAATATTTCTCAAACTCTTTTAATCCATTAGTTATTGCTTTTTAATCAGTTAAATAATTTCAAAATTTGATTGCAAATTCTTAAATTGTAATAGAATATGCGAGAATCTATTTTGTATGTTGGCAGTAGCACTATAATTGAGATATAGCCGCTTCTCTCATGTTCCTTCTGACTAATTTAAAAAGTGTAGAATCATCTCCTGCGAGGTGAACTTCCAAACTTATGATTTAAAATATTTGACTTGTATTGTTTCACAGTAATTACTGCACAGATAACTGTTAGATTTGAACAATACTGCTCTGCATCGATTTGGTATGTCTCAGCCTTCAACCCCTCTTATCAACAACAAGTATGCAGTGTAATTTTTTTTACTTCATTACCGGTAAATCATACATGTATTGCTCGCGCAAACTAAAGTTGTATAATTTTACTCAGATTACTTTATAAATCATCTTTATAAATCATCGGAAATCCAAGACCAGTCTCGGATTCAATTATACGCGTATGCCAGACGGGTCTTTGGTTTATAACAGTGATTTATAAAAAAGTGATTTCCCAATTAGAGCATATTTTCATCACATACTGGAATGTAAAATGTTGTGTTTCATAGCGGATGCAAACGCAGCAATTTTATGACGTCTCAGCATCAACTTGTGTGCAATATTACGCGTTTGAAATGTGTAGATATCGATGTAACATGTGTATATTTCATTTATCAAATGTTTATATTTTTAAATCAGCATGTAATATTTGATTGAAAAAAAAATATATTAATCGCGATATTAAAACAAGGCAAGACTCTAGTTATTCAGAAAACACAACACAGACGCAGAAAAAAAATAGAAACAGAAAATCAAAATACTGAAGTACTGAAAGCCGGGCTCTTTTGGTGTGTCTTTATGCATATTGTGTAGTAAAGACTGAAAATCTCAATCAATCTCTCTCTCTCTCTCTCTCTCTCATGCTTTTAATGTCGGCAAAGCATCAGAGAACGACCGAATTTTGTAAGCGGCTATAAACAAAAAAATATGTCAGTCTAGTAGAAGTTAAAAAGTTTAACAGTTGCTGCCTTGAATTTTGCAACAAGCATTTATATATTCAATCCCCGTTTCTTCATTCAGCAGCAAAGTAGTTCATAGAAATTCATGTGCATTGTATGTGTCCAAAATGCATAGTAATGTTTTAAAAACACGTTATTAATAAGAAAACTAAAAAAGATAGACAATTCATTCCAAATTTTAAAAAAAGAAACAAAATGCCAACACTTTTGACAAAACGTGGCTCTTTGTGTAACTATTTGGTATAGCGGAAGCTTTACCTTGACGCTGTTTGGTTTTTTGTTTATTTGTGCTATTTATAGTAACATTGGCGATTTGCCTGCCTATAGCCAGGACTCTGCTTTCAGCAGAGCCCTGCTAATAAGAAAATTACAATGCCGCAACTTTGACGTCGTTTTCTGAGCATTGTGACGTCAAACGATAAGGGCCCTTTTCTCATGACGGCAGTCAACTGTAACATTCAATATCCAACCTTTAATTGTTAACACAAACCCAAACATGTAACGCACCTGTATATTGTAGCCCCCCTGTCCACTACCACTGTTGGAGCGCTTCGTTTTTTTGGGGGGCTTTCTTTTCTTGCTCATATCTGGGTGTTGGTTCTCATTGGCTTCTTTGGGTTTCTCCTCCTAAAATAAAAGACCAGCATTATAATGCATTTAATAGGCTCGATGGCATACAAAAACAAAAAAAATGCACAAACAGCCATGATTTACATGTTTTTCCGGCACTGGTTCCAGATCCTCTGGAGGCAGTGAGGGTGGATCCAAGAAATGAGCCAAGGGCTGGCGCAGGGAGTGGGTGTGAAACAACAGAATTCTGTGAAAGATAACAACTTAAGCACCACAACAAGAAAACTCAATGCATAGGCAAAGTGTTGCATTTTAATTTTTTGATGTACATAGTTCTGATGTTTTATTTGAAAAAATCTCCTTCAATCTGATCCAACATTTACCATCTGTAATTTCCTATAGCATTTAACAATATTTGATCTAATACTACAAAAAATACACATGGAACATCAAATTATCCATGGTCAATTACTTTTCAGACCAGAGGCGCGAGATTATACAAGCATCGTCTGTGCTGAATTTTTACCTGTGCTGATCCTCGTATTTCAGAGGTTTTTTCTCCTGCTTGACTGCCCCAAATAAATGCCAGGACAGAGGAGGTGGGTTCTTGTAGCCCTCAATCACTTCCCATGGACTTATCTTCTCCTTTTTGGCCACTTGAAATCCCTGTTGTATTATTTTTAATTAATTCCTTTACCCCTTAATGCCACCTTTTGACGCATAGGCCATATCCTTAACACTCTACCCTGGGCTACCCTTAGACTGTTTTCAGATGAACTGAAAACAGTTGGTGTGTGTTTTTGAATTGACTTATTACAGGTCTTAGCAAATCAAACATATAGAAAATTATATATCAATGGATTGGTAATGAATTAAAATTTCAATATTCATTTAAAAAAAATTATGTAAGTCACTTATAAAACGATACAGGTGCTAACAGGTATATGAAAATAAAACTGAGTGTTCTACATTAAAGCTTTCTTACGAATGATTTCACAACAGATACTTGATAAAAATGTCTAAAACTATTTGTAGTACAAATAATTATTCAATGATTTTCATTGAAAAATTCTATTATCATCATGAAATTCGTTTTTTGATAGAAAATAATTAAATGTACCTGTGGCTGACTTTTCAATTCATGTCTATCGTTTTCAGACTTATATTTACATTTCTTTTTATAAATGGTGTAAGGGAATTTGATAAATCTAACATGTTTAACAAAACAAGTATGTTAACTTTTTGAAAAAAAATAAA
The DNA here is from genome assembly GCF_025612915.1 of Magallana angulata. Lineage (NCBI taxonomy): Eukaryota > Metazoa > Mollusca > Bivalvia > Ostreida > Ostreidae > Magallana > Magallana angulata. The sequence continues at coordinate 35,640,730 of NC_069114.1, forward strand.
TTTATCTGTATATTAGTGTATTTAGGGGTTGCAGGTAATGCACACATTGTGTTCCGTTTTCTATTACTAAACAGATCTTTCCTCAATATTTTGCATAAATTTGACATCTGGCTTTCATCATTCAATCTCACTACCAATAAATCTAGAAAATTCTGCCCCTTACTTTGATTATAAACAAAAAGTGAAAACAACAGGTAAATTACATGATATCTTTATTTAGAATGAGTGAACAACCATCTGTATACATGGCCAGGTGTATACCAGTCAATGTTTATAATAAACAACAGGTGTTGAGGGGTCTAATTAAGAGCTGTATATAGGGTGCGTCAAAAGTCGTCATTAAGGATATGGCAGGGTTGTCAAAATGCGTCATTAAGAGTTAAAGGTTAGAAACCTCTAAGGGGAAAAGAGTTAATTCATTTCTTAAATCCAATGCAATTTTATAGATAATTATACTTACCTAACAAATGTATAGAAGCATGCACAAGACATAACATAAAGACTACTGTATGATGTGTGCTTAATTTAGTTTTAATGTCGAATGTAAAATTGTTCTAAAAAACACACTGCCCCTGTATTTACTGGGTACCCCTGAAAACACAAAATTAAAGATGTATTTTCTAAGATTAATGCCTTGATTGAGCCCAATTTTTCAATTACTGTTAAATAATTAACAAGCAAAAATTTTAGTCACTGTGTCAGTCAATAACTGCAGACACTATAATTTTTTAGTGTTAACTTCACACAGTCAAACATGTATACAGTAAAACATGCTTATAACGAAGTGTAAGGGACGTGCGATTTTGCTTTGTTATAAGCGTAACTTGTTTTATCCATCAAGTTTACAACATGTAACAGGTAATTAAAATCACTTTACTGTCAATTCATTACAAGTGCATTCACTATAACTGTGTTTTACTGTAATAAGTCAAAAAAAATGTCATAGAGTGTAGAGCAGATACGATGCCCCTGTGCCCCCACTTTGAAGCATTCAAATTTTAGTGCTAAAATTTTTGGAATTTTTCTTTACTTAATAAAGATATAGGAAAACATTCAAACTTAATTGCTAAATTGTTTGGAATTTTTCTTTAGTTAAAAACAATCAATGGCTTAAAATATCATGTCTCAAATTCCTGGGAAGTTCTGATGAATAATTTGTTGACCACCCTACCTCCTTAAACTAAAGAAAAATTGATCCCCGTGAATATTGATAAAACCGCGGTACATGAGACTTTCTTGTACTCAATTTTGTTTATTAAGGTCGTATGTGACACTTCCATGTGTGACGTATTGTTTATCAAAATAAACAATAAAACCAAGTGTAATTATGTAAGTAGTTTCCTTCCCAATATTGTCATCTATAAGCAAAGCACAGTGGGTTAGAGTGTTTACTACAAATCTGAAAGTCATTAGTTTGAATCCCGCTGGGGTTTTCAAAATTTTTTCCTCTCCTAATATATTTAAAATCTTTTTTTGTTAAATATTGTAAAATTTGGAAATTCTAAACCAGTGAAAGTATTTCAATTATAATGTACATTAGTCCACATTAATATTGACAGATGTCTTACGGCACCTTAATATTCAACAAGAAATCAAATCATGTGGGTTTTAAAAAGTTTTTGTTCATGTAAAATGGTCAATGCCTTTGAAGATCACCACGCTACATTTATATTGCATTTAATTACATTGCCATTAAAATTAAATATCAATTTTCTGTGGTTGCTGTGGTAACAATATCTCTAGTGTAGGACTATGAATACAAATGGTATAGGTTTTACATTTCATTATATTTGCATATCCATTGTTCTTTCCCACTGTAAGCCTATACAGAGGAACTGCAAATATTTTTCTATAATCGCAATTGCTCTGTCTGTATACTATGACATCATAAAGGATACATTAAAGTCTGAATGTTTATTTTTGATGCAATACCTAAATGTCTAGGTCTACGCTAATACAGGGTATTTGAGAGTGGTAAAATCAAATATAAGTAATAAACAACGATCATTTAGTGAACATGGCATTATGACTAGCAATTGCTCTGCTGGCATATTTTCCATGATGCGCTAGCGCGCATCATGGAATATGCCAACAGAGCAATTGCTAGTCATAACGCCATGTTCACTAAATAACGTTGTTTATTTCTTAAATATACAAAGTATCTAATCATCAAGATCTAAATGAAAGTGTGGATACACATGAAAAAAATTTTTTTTTAACACTGTATTCATATCAAATCACTAAAAGAAGCAAAGAAATAGAAACCACCACATTTGCTTTATTTTGCACTGGATAGCTTGGACATAAAACAATCAAATAATCAGTCACAATTAATGCATATTGTATACAGGGAAATATTCGCCCCTGTTTTTTATTTTTGCCACTTTCCCCCTCGTTGTCAGCATGCAAATTTAAGACTGGATGAATTCCAATGCCTCACATAATCTCTCTTAAACACAACTTTGTTTCATCGAATTCAAGATGGAGCAAAACCGTTTGCAATTGAAAAGGGTGAAAATAACACGGGGCAAAAATCCTGCTGTATACAGTACATGTAACTACAAATCTCTACATATCTACTAGACTTACAGTAAGAATCCTTTGCAAGTAAATAAGTTCACCAAATTGGGGAATCACTCACCTCTTTCTTGCCGAATCCATCATACTTGTTGCCTTTGCTGTCCATTTGTGTACCGTGAGCTTCACAACTCATCACCTCAAAGAAACGTTTGGGTATCGGAAGAAGTTGGCGGATTTTGTCAATGGAATCTGACTGCTTGTCTCCTAGTTCTTTCTGTTAAAATGCATTAAGAAAAAAATTTAGTTTAATAGTTGAAAGAGAAAAAAATTTGAAATGAGTATGATAAATGATTCTTATTGCTTGAATTCAAGACAACAGTCAAAAAATGAGCTGAATTTAAGGCTTTTCTTGATAAAAATTTGGAAAAAATGGTTTGTATCATTATTTATATTTGCTGCAGGTCTGTTCCTCCTGGTCTGAAAATCGGAAGGATGACATGGCAGTTTCCTTACGTGTTAAAAAGTTGCAATTTACAACAAACAAAAAATTGCACTAGTTTTGGACTGACAAACCTTATTTCTGAATACATTCTGTGCAAATATTCATTTTCAACAAATTCCTCAGACATTTTACAACAGATTTTGTCACTTTGCTTGCCTCAGATATTCTTTTAAACACCATCACCTGCCCCGTAAGAGTAAGTGGAGCAGTCTGCTTACATGTAAAAATTGCAACTTTTAATCTGTATGTGAATTTAACATACTTCATTTTCTGAGGTCTGTAAGCATGTTTATGAGAAAGTCTGAGACAAGTAAAGTGATGATATCAGAAGAATTTAATAGTGCATGTAATTTTTGCTACAAAATTGGAAATACAAAACTACGGCAATTTTTTGTGTACCATTAATTGCAACTTTTTAACATAGATGAAGCTGTAGTTTCCAGATCGTACATCCAAATTTTTCAGACCAGGAACTTCAGACCTGTTCTACTGTCTACATGCAAATATATGTCTCCTTGAATGGTTCCAAAAAAACAGCTGATTCAGCTTACACACATAACCTGACTGCCTTGGAGGTTTTATCCCATATTTGAATCAGCTTGATGATCTTTCTTTTTTGGTAATGGGGGGGGGGGGGGGGAGAGGGTTGGAATTTGTTAATAACTGAATGGTTTTTTGATGGTTTAGCAGCCCTGTCACTTACCCTGAGCTTCTTGATGAGGTTGATGTACATTTTATTTATATCCTCGCTTTTGTCTGACCCTTCTGTTACCAGTGTTCCGTGAATGAGGACTGACAGCATATCCAGCAGGACCGTGAACAATTCACTGCAATATAATTGATAATACATACATACAATTTAGTGATTGATGCTGTATACATATCTAGTTGTTGAACTTGTTTTATACATTAAAACTGATGACCTTAGGGAATAGAGTCACCTGAGTATGATACAATCCTGCCAGTTTTCAATAGATGGCAATTTTGCAACAACATGTAAGTGATAAAGCGATTTAAAAACAATATAGGAAGATAAGTTATTCAAATCCAATTAATTTTTTTTTTTGGGGGGGGGGGGGGGGGTAAATGAGGAATCAAGGTTGTATTGAAGACTGGTATTCTGAAGAGTTTCTCAAAATACATTTACATGCATTTAATTTCATTCAAAATTTGAGAGTTGTGGATCAGGGGTCAGGATTTCAAAAAGTGATTCAGAGGGGGATAGATCAAAATTCCAGGTACTGATTTACTAAAAGGTAGTGTAATAAAGACCCAAAGACACATAAACTGGTCATAGCTGCAGGAGAAAACTTATTCAGTTAAAAATTTTGTTAAATCCTTCTACAAGTAATAAAGACACATAAGGCCAGTGCCTGTTGCTGGTTTTCCTGGTGCTAAGTGGATGAGAATCATTGACTTCTCCTGAATGGGACACCTGTCCATCACTGGTTAACCCTAGCATAAGCTGCTACTAAATTTCAGCTGGGTGGACTGAGACATTGTAGATCAAGTGCCTTGTCTAAGGGCACACCACACAACATCAAGTGACCACAGTGGGGCTTGAACCAGCAGCCTTTGAGTTACTGGCCTAACTGCTATGGTCACTGAGCCATGTGCTCAGTTAGACATGTTTATTCAGTTAGACATCTTACTCTTTGTTTCATCAACTTATAAAAAACAATGATAATGATGCCATTTCGGGAATAAAACAACAACCACTGTGGTTTCTTTTATATTAAATGTGGTATTTTATTAAACAAACACATTGCATATTTTTTCAGATGACTTATCTAATATTTTATTACCATTTTTAAGGACAAAATAATATTTAGCTCTGAATTTCACACTTGGTTTGTTTTGTTGTTGATTTTGACTGCTGCTGTTGCTGTTTTCAATGCGTATAAACAAGATAACTGTTTTGATTTTACACTGTACTGTATCTGTTGAACATTTGGCCGTGTATTTTCTTTAGCACTTTTTTTGCATATTTGATCTGTTAAAATCCTTTACCACTTCAGTATATAAGAAAGGAGGGTGGGTCATCAGCAAAGAGGCTACATTGCTGATACTGGTGTACCTCAAAAAAGACAAATCATTTATCACACTTCCATCTCATCCTATTTTTGGAATGAATAGTCACATACAATGAATACTCCATACCCCCTACCTTATTGCAATATGATCAATAGTGTCTCATGAGTAACCATACTCCTACCATCCAACTAATGCTTCATGAATTGAACTTTATTCATAAAACACTGTTGAGATCTTCCATCCTTCTGATATATATCTATATCTTTTCATTTCTTGCATGATCACTAGTTAATACTGTATACAGGGTTATTTTGCCCTTTTGGCTTCACCCAGTCTTGAAGTCGCTTATATTCAGTTGTGTTAAAAGAGATATAATTTGAGACATTGGAATTCGCCCACTGACTACAAGGGAGAAAGGGGCAAAAAGAATCAAAGTACTGAAGAACTGACTGGAGTTGATTTTGTCGATGTTTAATTATTTTAAAGTCAATGATATGTTATTTTGCATGACAAGTACATGTATTTTCTAATTTGAATTACGCACATTTTTATAATGTGAATTTTTGGACTTTTTCAACAAGAATGTCGAGAAACCCCCATATGAATAATGTTAAATAATATTTAAAGATAAAATTAATTCAATCAAACTATGTATCAGTGATAGAAATATTTCTCGAAAATTGTATGGATCCAAGCAATATTGAACTCTAGTCTCGTTCAACCAAACTCTCGAGTGACACCGTAAAATTCTGACAAGGATTTACGGAGACAGCCGAGCGTCGAGTTGAACGAGACTATATTGAACTCTGGCGTAGGAATACATACGACTACAAAAAATATTTAAATTGTTCGTACCATTTAAAATCTGACTATTTTCCAGGTATTTATAATAAGTTTCCTTGAAAAACAATGCTTTAGCATACATTACATCGAATTCATCAATTATTTTCAAGAACTAAGCCTTGTCAGAAGCAATGATTTGTGCTGAGGTCCAAACACTGTTTCACTTTCGGTTTGTCTGAGTAACTGCATAGGAGAGTTGATTAAAATCAACTCCCAAAAACGAGGCCAAATATTCCTTGCATACAGTACACTAGACAATACTGCAAAACATAAATGCCATTTTTTGAATCCTTCACAGGGGTAACAAGCAATAGATAAGGCCTATGTTGGCCTACTCTTGTTAGTCCCCAGGTGACCTTTGACCTATTTCTATAGCTGAATGTAATGCATTGTGTATTGAATTTTAAACATTTTCAGCTTTTTCTTAGAAACTAGAGTCAATTCTATTCAAATATATGTCTGAAGCATCTGTGAGAAATCGAGGGGAGGAGTATAAATTTTGAAATTCATGATCCCCATTCTTATAAAGGTCAGATGTAGAAGAAAACAGGTAATGGGCTATGGCATTCCTCTAAAAATTTCTCTTCTGATTCAGGTGACCCAAGCAATCCTACTTTCATAAGAAATTGTTAATTGCATGTAACTGTACATGTAGGTGTTTCACAGTTTGTTTATAATGATCACATATTCATCTTATTGGCAGTTCTTAATCAGCTTGCTTTTAAGTTACACATTTAATATGCAAAAAGTTCAACCAAGAAGTATTAATCTTAAGAACTAAGGCTTTTTACAAAAAGGCTAATGTATTAGATAAACATGTTTTTTGGCTACTGAATTGAACCCTGAACTGTTTTGTTTGTGGCTCCCTTACTGTAATGTGATAGTTTGATGTACTTGTTGTTTACTTATTGTATGGTGAACCATTTTGTGGCTAACCAATTGTATGTTGATCTATTTTGTAGCTAATTAATTGTACAGTAACTGTTAACCATTTTGTGGCTAAACTTTTGTATGTTGATTTATTTTGTGGCTTATCTATTGTACTGTGAACCATTTTGTGGCTAACCTATTGTAAATTGATTTATTTTGTAGCTTATTTGTTGTATTGTGGCTAACCTATTGTATGTGGATCTATTTTGTGGCTAACCTATTGTATGTGGATCTATTTTGTGGCTAACTTATTGTACTTTGATGTACTTTGTGGCTTACTTGTTGGACTGTGTCTCGACAATCCCACTAGTGACTAACTGAAGCAGAAGCTGGGCCCAGTCTGTTGTGTTGGACATGTTCCTTTGTATGGTGTCAAACATTCCACCTACCTGTAAACAAAGTGTGAACAATTGCTTACATAATGAAAGTACTAATGTACTACACAGACTTAGCTTTATCTTTTAAATCAGTACATTAAGTCAATACGTCAAAATATGATAAATAAAATAAATCATTTCTCTTGTAACAAATAAATACTCTTATTATACATTACATCAATCAAACAATTAGAAAATTCTAGATGTAAGATTCAAAATGGAAACTAAGATATGATCTATCTTTTTTTCCCAATTCAATATGCACTTTTGCCAATGAATGCAAATTATTCTAAAAAGAATGTTATCTGTAGATCAAGATAAGCAAATGTGTATTGTCAACTTACCAGGGACAACTTCAATAATAAAGCTTCATGAATGTTTGCCCGTACTTTGAATTCATCTGGAGTTTTATCCTAAAAAAGGAATTCATATTGTTATGTTGTACTTAAACTTTAAAAAAAAAAAAAAAAAAGATGTGTACAGCATCTTTAATCTTTAAAAAATTTTGTTTTCTTAACACCAAATTACCTTTATCTTGTTTTTGAATTTTCTTAAGATTAATATGTAAGATAGGATTGGAGAGGTCATACTTAAAATCAAGTATACCTCGAACATGACAACTGATATAATCCATGATATTAAATAGACAGCCTATCCTGACTATTACCAATGTAAATTTATTACACAGATCAGTGGCATCAGAAGCAAAATGTGGGGGGAGGGGGGCTAGACTTATCAGAAATTTTGACTAGCAAAAATAGAAAAAAAAAAGGTTATGCTTGTGTCTAACTTTGCAAAAAAAGTATGGGGGCTAGCTTAGTCACCCCCAGAGTGTGTTCAGTTGACTTCTGGACATTCTATAAGATTTTGTACAGAATGACCTTTGGACACTCATTAAGTGTGTGTACAGTGTGAATTTAAGACACTCTATGGGAGTGTATTCTGTGACTTCTGGACTCTCTATCAAAGTTTGTTAAGAGAAACATTTGGACACCATGGAAGTGCATCAAGCTTGATATTTGCACACCCTATGGAAGTTTGTTCAGTGTAACGTTTCGACACTCTATGGGGTTGTGTTTCTTGGTTTTTTTAACACTCTATCATTGTGTTTGGCATGACTTCCAGACACTCTATGGGTGTGTTCAGTGAGAATTTTGGACACTATGGGAGCATGTTTGATGACATTCTGGACATTCAATGGGAGTGTGTTTGGTGTGATTTTTTTTACTTTTGGGCACTGTATGAGAGTTTGAGAAGACTTCTGGACACTCTATGGGAGTGTGTGTATAGAGACTTTTTGACAACCTATAAGAGTGCATTCAGTGTGAATTTTGGACTTTTGGACACTCAATGGGAGTGTGTTCAGCGTGACTTCTGGACTAACCAGCGCCTCCTTGCAATTGTTGATGAACCTCTCCATTTGAGACAGCAGGGAGTTTAGCAAAACCTCTCTCTGCTCATCCTGTCCCTTCAGGCAAGTCAGGATCAGGCAAAGGAAAGGTTGGTGACTCAAAAGGGATTTACTACAGGAAAAAAGATGAAAACATTTATGTCTCAAAAGGTGTCTAAATTAAATAAAAAGAACATTTGTGTATAGCTGCAAATAAAAAGAAATTAAGTTAAAATCTTTGTTGCATTCTATCTTTTTTATTAGAATGATAAGATTTAAAGATCTCATTTGAGTTACGATTGCTCATTTGCTCTTTCATCATTTGGGTTATTAGTAAGATCTTAGATACAGTATCATTAACCAACAGCCAGTCTTCCATAGGCCGACTAACTGTTGGCCAACTAATTGAATTCTTCTTGATCCACTAAATATTTCATGCTCTATTCTGATTGGCTCCTTCATTCCTTTGAGAAGGCTATCACTACAATGCTTACATGAACTCATAAACAATAGTAAGTCTTCTAAACATGAATCCCAAAAAACTTAAAAGTTTTGCCTTCTCATTGATAAAATAATAATGAATATTCATGAAAAAGGTAAAGTTAATGTACAAGGCTTGCTTTATCTATAAAGTTTCTGTTCGCTGTACAGACTTCTGACATGTCTCACCTCCGCTGACTCCTCTCCTTGTCACGACCTTTGGACTGGAAGTTGTTCCCACTCTCCAACACATGCCCCGATAGCTTCAGCACTCTACCCTGGACCTGACTGGGCAGTTTTGAGATCAAGGGGCCCACCAGCCATATGGCATCTGGGTCAGGTCTATAAAAGAAAACAAGTACAGTAATACATTTTTAGAAATCACACAATCATTTTATTAATAAATCAATTTCATGCTTACAGCAAAATCAGTTTCATTCCCCTATCTTAAAATTGTACCAGTACTATAACTTATCTGTTGCTTATCTGATATACAAAGATACAGTAATAAAGAATCTAAGTATGCCCTTGGGGCTTCACTATAACTATGTTTTAGTGTATTCTTGTGCAGATTGTTAAAATTGACATCTTGGATCTTTTTTCTTTTTGTGAAATAGCTAAGTGAGCAAAATCAGAGTTGAACATGTACCAACATTGACAAATGCTGAAATTGCATTAGATTTAACAATAAAATTATGATTTGTGTTAAGTTATGACTCATTGAAATCTTCTGGTTTTTGGAAACGAATTTTGCATCCAAGTAACACAAAGCTAATTCCATTAAAACAACAGAGTGCAGGCAAGTTCATTACAAAATGTTAATTTATAACTCTTACTCATACTCACAACGGGCATGTAGGCGAATGCTTTAATTTAAAGCCTTGAAAAAGTATCACACCACCTATTTTTGTGTTAATCGTTTTACATAACAGCTGTGTCATAAATAATATATTTGTGTCAAAACTTGTTTAATACCATTATCTTGTTTTTCAAATAAGCAGTTTTTGATTACTGGCAAGTAACTTTGAAGTATTTAACAGCTAATAGCTTTAATAGCTTTCATACATCTATTATACAACACTTACAAATATCATGCTTGTGCTTATAACAAGTTAGAAAAGAATCGATTGGATAGAAGTCAACAAGGTGTTTATCATTGTTTCACACTGAAAATTCATGGACACAGGTGCAGTTATTTTGACTCATGGTTACAGCTGCACTTACTTTTGCTGACTGGAGTCCAGTTCCAGATGCCGATTGGTGGTCTCCGTCTGACGATGAAACAAATCAATGGTTCCTCTGGCTATGTTGTCCAGCAGAACATTAGTGTCCTAAGAATAAACAAGATGTATTTGTGTATAACTTTGCACAAAATTTTGCCACATTTGATAGTAAAATTATTTGATTAACTTTTCACCCCATATTATATTACATTGTTTGCCATATAGGAATTCATTCTTCTCTGCTATGAGGCAAATATAACCTGCTTGCTGATGCAGAACGATATCACTTCATCCTGATCCTTAGACATGACATATTTTGTTTACTCCAACAATGCTTTTCTACCATATTAAAGGTCATATGAAACAATTTTTAACACTATGATTTTCTTTCATGAATATAAAGCTTGGTATAAACAAATGTTAAAATACATGATGTAAGATTTTTTTGCCTTTGCATTACTGAGAAATAACCATGAAAACTGAGCACCTGAAAAAATTCTTGCCCGCTTATCGTTCTTGATTTTGTAGATTTATGATGTCACAAAGACCCACCGATGTAAACAATGCATTAAAACTAGTGTAATTTTACAGTACTTTATCGATTAAATTTAAGTAATTTTTGCATATATGAACGTGTCTTTCTTTTCAAATGAGATCATTTGATTTCGTAGTAGCCTACAGATGACTTAGTTTTAATTGGTCGTTAATGAATAAATCTAATATCAGCTTCTCACAAAAGTAAAATCGTGATGAAGATCCCGTACTGGAGTGGAAATTTAACGAAAGAAATGCTCCAACATTTACAGCTGATTAATGAATTATCCTGATCCTTTTGAAATAGAAACATCATTTTCTTCTTCGGTACGTATAATGATTGAGCTCCATTTAAAGGGAATTAAAGCATATAAATTGATTTGATTTATTTTGTCACATAAAAAAGTATATAAGGCAGGCCAATGAAAATGTTTGAGGCATTGTGTACATAGTTTGTATTTAAGAGCTGCTATAAAATGCCGCAAAATTATTCTTAAATTTTATTTCGAAATAATATAAATTTCTGACTTATTGATATATACATGTAGCAATATCTTTAGAAAATACTTTGTGTACACGTTTTATTAAATTAGATCGCGGAAATATGGCATTTAAGGATTTAGAAATGTATCGGTAAAATAAATCGGTTGTTTGATAAGAATAGTTGTGAACGAATGTGAAGATAATCAACAGATTTTATTAAGAACAAGCATCAATAATGATAACAAAAAACGAAAGAAAAAATTGCAGAAGAAAGTGAGATAAAAGGGATCTGTGAGTAAACACCGCACATACACGTTTTAAAATCAAAACACCGCACATTCAAGCACACGTTTCAAAAACAAAACATTTGAAGAAATTTCTCTTAGACTAAAAATAATTAAATGGTAACATATTTGTGAATTTGAAAGTGAAACAAACAATATAATCGTGAAGCGAATGAGGAACAATGAGGCCTACAAGTTTTTTGGAAAAAAATATTAATGAATTGCATGAACGTGCAAATGGGAAAAAACGATCAGACTTATTTTTGAATTTGTCAATTTCATTAAAAAGATCAAAATAAAATATATAAATATGCTTATATTAAAATTATATTATACTTGCATGTGGATCTATGAAGAAAATCATTTATTCTCCGTGCAGTCTCGAAACTGAATATCATTATGTACACGCTATTACATGTAAATAAACACGCACACGATTTCATTTCTTGTGAGAAAAAATACTGACGTGGTTGATTATTGTATAATTATACAAGTTTTTATATAAGATAGTATTTTTTTTCTTTTAAAATGCTGAAAATGACATGGATATTTGTATTCACAACATAGCTTTATAAGGCGATTGGGTCTGACTGACGTCATAAGCAAGGGAGGTAAGCCGCGTAAGTCAATGTTCCTTTTCCCGATTAAGTAATTTTGATCGACTGTGGCACTCACATTTTGCATAAAATATCCAAAAAACAATGTCAGTCTTATTAAATAGGCACTTATGAACTCATTCCCGTATATAACTCAATATGGTCAGGATATCGTTTCATATGACCTTTAAAAAACAGCTCATATTAGGGGAGATTACTCCCAGTTGGAAAAAAAATCAAGAGAGGTAACTCCAATTCATTGTATTAAAGAGAAAATGCATGTGCAGATTTTTTTTATATCCAGAGCACTAGGTTGCCAATGCCCTTAATTATGTGAAATAAAGTGTTCAGTACATGTTCAGCATCTGATAAGCTCCAGACACTTGAAAAGACCAGGTCTAGAAGAGAGAATATGGTAGTTGAAATTTTGATACTCTTAGATTTTCTTTATTTTAAAAAAAAACATTATTAGAAGTATCTGTATTCATTCCTTGCAAATGTTTACCAGGAAAAAATATTCACACCATTTCATAGACTAAAATTAGCTGGTGGCAATATTTAAGAGCCTGCAAAACGGTCCAGCAGCTAGGTTCTCCAACTGACTTAAGATTTTGTGAGTAGTATCTAGTATATATGTATGTAATTCATAAAAATTATATTTGCTCTCATGATAACGGAATAGGTTGCATGGCCTGTTACTAAAAGTATCACCAAGAGCTCAAAATGAGAATGTTTTAGTGATTCTGGGGAGGAAAAATAAAAATATATTACTGGAATATATTCAAATACTTCATTGTTTTAAAAAAAAAAAACCAGTTTAATACTTCTTAAACATAAAGTCAATACAACTCACATTTTTTTTAGATCCTGCAACACCAAAGATCTTAAATATACAAAGTAAAATGAAAAATTCTATGTACCCTCCTGGACGCCTTCTTACAATTTTGCATGTTTTTCTCCAAAACACATTCTTAATATTTATACAGTAAATCTTGCTGATTTCTGATGTTGTGCATTCATGCAGGTGTATTTCCCAAACCAGTTAAATTGTTATCACATAAACATTTCTTTATCATTCATGATTAATAAATGTTTTTCACTCCGGATCTTGTCTAGTCTGTTGGATGTTTGCATCAGCCTGCTCATTATTAGTGTTAATTATCTCCTGTATTCCGGTCATTTTTTTACCGGTACACGTGCTTGGTGATGATTCATGTCAGTAGTTCTTTTGTAAAAAATTCAGTGCAGAGGTGCAACTAAAATCCCCAATGTTCATTAATATGGAATTCAAGTATTTAAGATATCTCATTCCTCAATGGGGTTGTATCAAGAATTTACTGAGACGGCCATCATCCCCCGTATACCATGAATGTCATCAGTAAATTATGAGATCAGAAGTACTTATTCGTCTCGCACTGATCATGCAAGTACAAATTTAAGCTGTAAAAAGTTTTAAAACCATGTCAAAATCACATCTCCATATTTAATAAATGAATGCTAATTCAAAAGGTAATGATTATGTGTTCAGTGGACTTTAAATGTGACGAGTGAGACACCTTAAAAAAGCTACATTTTTTAAACAAACATTGTATGACATTACATGTATTAGACGTATAAACATGGTAAACCTATCATTTACATTTGTAAAACATTTAGTATTTGGTATTGTAATTTGAATGTTAAAATGTCCATGAATCTGGATGTTGTCTAATTCTGACAAAAAATTACGGAACCAACCCCCCCCCACATCAGGTTGGAATTGATAAGTATTATTGCATAATCGTATTACATTTTCAATGATAGGCCTTTCAGACATTTTTTTTGAAAGACTGGTACTGTTCTGGTTCCCTAGCTGCCCTTACCGCCTGCGTGGTTGCCTGTTTAAACAGGAGCTGGAGTTCTAGCAAGGAAACACGAAGCCCCCACATATCCAGATTCTGTAGGACTCTCTGGATTATCTGCTTCACCTCTGGCTCACTTCCATCCACCTGGTTCGGAACTCCGTTAGGGTAACAGATCATCTGGAGTAGCTGTTGGGCCTATATCAGGGATGGGGTCAATTACAATGGAAAGTAATTAATTAAATTACAATTACTTGCTTAAATTCTTCAATTAAATTACCATTACCATTACAAGAGTTTTCAAATGTAATTAATTAAATTACAATTACTTTGCAGATGTAATTAATTGAATTACAAATTACATTTTCATCAAAACTTACTAAAACCATGATTTATATACAACACATAAACATTTAAGGAGGTATATCTATAAAATGAATAAAATTTCCTCATAATCAAAATAATTTCACTGTTTGAGAATTTGCTAACTATTCTGATAATTAGTTACAATTTTTGGAAAGAAAAAAAATATATTTGGTTTTTATTGATTATTTTAAAACGCAGGTACTGGTAGTCACAATAAGGAGGTGTCCCATACACCCTGATATTCAATAAACATTTAAAAGTCATATCCCTTAACCTACACCTACCATGTCAACTAAAGTATTTCTTGCATGCAAAACTATTATATAAAAACTTTCTCCTTTGCATTTTTATACACTATTTTTTTTTTCTTTTGTAAATACAATGCCGAAGTACAGGTTAATCTCGGGTAGAGGACAGACTATAATTGTTATCAAAACACAATTCACACCTGTTGTTCTCTACCTAATTATCAAAATGTTTGCAATAAGGGAACATACCCTGTGGACATGTTAGGCATCAAAAACTTAAACCATTTTGAAGCCATACATTTTAGCTCTGTGTATTTTAGGCTATCAATTACAAAGCATGACTTGATAGTTTATATAATTTCGATAACACTGATTTTGTTTGTAAATTAAACAATGATGTTTTAAACTAACTCAATGATAATTGACACACTAATTATTCTAATAAGATGGGAAATAAGTATTTGTAAGAAAAAAGAGATCAAACAAATCATCAAATACATTTGGGAAACTTATCATTAAATATTGAATCATTGAAAAAATCCATTTTGAAAAATATTTAGTATGATATATATAATAATAGTTCAATGCTTTTTAACTACTCTTCGAACTTGACCTAATGTACCATTGCGTGGGGGAAAATGGGTAGTGGACAGCTTAATGTTTATATGTCCATCAGTGTGTAATTGAAAGTCATTGAAAAGTAATTGGAATTACATGCCTTTTTTGAAAGTAATTAATTAAATTACCATTACATGTAATTGAAAATGTGGCCAATTACACATTACTTCCAATTACATCAAAATTTGTAATTAATTACACTCAATTACCATTACAAATTACCATTACCCCATCCCTGGCCTATATAAAACAGCACAGAATCACTCAAACGGTAACAAACACAAAACCTGCATCACAGACACTACCTTTTAAAGCTAAATCCTAAAATTATCTTAAATATAAAGAGATTTGGAATTCAAGAGACTAAAAGTATATCTGCTTGTTTAAAAATGGGAATATTTATGGTGACTGTACACTTTTCCAACTATACGTTACAGCTATATACTTTGCCCACATTGAAATGTTACTGTTGTACACTTTGCCCACATCAAATACTACTGATATACTTTGCCCACATTAAATTTTACTGCTGTACACTTTGCCCACATTTAATGTTACTACTGTAAACTTTGCCCACATTAAATGTTACTGCTGTATACTCTGCTCACATTAAATGTTACTGCTGTACACTTTGCCCACATTAAATGTTACTGCTGTATACTTTGCCCACATTTAATGTAACTGAATCAGATGCACAATTTGCCCACATTAAATGTCACTGCTGTACACTTTGCCCACATTAAATGTTACTGCTGTACACTTTACCCACATCAAATATTTCTGCTGTACACTCTGCCCACATTAAATGTTAATGGCCTACACTTTGCCCACCTGTTTATTGGACAGCATGTTATCCAGGAGGAGGTCTGAGCTCTGTACTCCCTCGGGGTCCTTGAGGAATTTTTCCTGCACCCAGTCCTGCTTACACATCTCCTTCAGAGCATGTCTGGCAAAGTCACTCAGACCGGCACTCTCCATGCCATGCTTCCTCTTTGATGGCCTAAACCACAGAAACAATATCTTTTGACCATCCCTTGTTGAAATAACTTGAACTAGTACATTCATGCACAGATGTTGTCAGCACACACACATATAAACTATCCACATATAAACTATCGGCATTTTTATGTATAATATTGCATACCTTCCAACATTAAAGTAAAATAATTGGCTTTATCAATTGAAATCTACTAATGAATAATTATTGACCCATAATTTATCCATCAAATATACTGATATACCAACTAGATAAATCAAGGATATCAACAGATACATGCTAAACTCCAGTTTGTTGTAAGACTTTACCCCATGATCATATGCATGTCCTCCTCATCATCAATACTGCTGAGGAGACTGTGGAAGATGTCCTCCTTGTCCTCCTTCTTACTGCTGGACCCAGACTTGGTCCTCATCTCATCACTACACAGATCACCTAAAACAGCACACTGGTACACTGTACATTGCAGTCACACAGTTACTCACATATAAATGTGAGTGTGGGAGGGTAACAGTTGAAATTGACACCCCGAGAAAACCATTGTCAACCGGCGTGAAACGGAGGTTGACAATGGTTTCTGCTGGGTTTCAATTTCAACTGTTACTCTCCCAAACAGGCACTATTTAATTTATCACACTGAATGTCTTAATTTTAATGAAAATTTTACTGCTATTATATATAGGAAAGATGTGAATTTTATGGCTAAACATACGCACATAGTTTATGCGCATGTAACAATTTGTTGTGTTAGCAGTTGCCAAGTGTGTTGCTAACACTGAGGGTAATAGAACGGACTCTTTAACATAAAAGTAAAATAATTTATATTTGTGAAAGATCTCTTCCTTTGAACCAGTTTTCTCATTACAGTAAAACATGCTAGTGCCAGGAACTTGTGATTTTGATTCATTTTAAACATAATTCCCTATATTTTATAAGTTTATAATACATCTGTAAGCTTAGGGGAATGAAACTGACTTCATTTAAAGCCTGATTTTTGCTATAGGCACGTTCACTGTGAATGTGTTAATGTTACTCTATAATACTACATTATACAAGAACAACTGTTATGTGTTGATGTCGTAATGAAAAGAAACCAACCAGATTATATTCATGTACATGCTTGTCAGGAAAAAAGGATTAGCATAATAAGATAAAACTGTGAATAAAATAAACTGAGTAATACTGTAAAATTGGTTATTCATGCGTGGGGGAATATTACATTAGTTATCCGGTAAGCTTAAAACCGCGTTAAATACCCCTGCGTGAATGGTTAAAAAAATATATCAAAACTTCAATCTGGTACATTATGCATACACCTTTTTTGTACCCACATAAAAAACTTGTACTTGATCACCAACGTAAATACCACTCTTACAGTGACTAATTATAAGCTAATAATTCCAATGATATCCTTACTGAGCACCAGCATGGCCTTGAGGACTGCTAACACAGGGCCCACTGTGATACTGTCATGGGCGGCAGCCAGCAGGTGCTTGTCACAAGACCTCTTGATGTTACATTGACCTTTAGTTCCCGGTCTGAGACCAGGTGAGGTCAAGGTCATGTCTGAAGTCTTGAACAGCCTCAGCAGGATGTGACAGGTGAGCCGTGCTCCGTTTTCTGCATCCTGGTCCCCACTGGCTGCAACAAACACCATACACACAGTTTTACATAATGCATATTCAGTCCTGCTGTTAAATACCGTGGACTCCTAATTAAAAGCGAGGAATTTATCTGCATAAAATCTCAGGAAGCACACCTGGCAGATTTTAAAAACTTGTTATCATTTTTCTACCAGATGTGAAGTAATGAGTATAAAAATCTTTATAAAAAATTGGCTTTCATAGTTTGATGCAATCTGTGCTACTGCAGAATTAAGTACTGTGCAATGCATAAAATAAGGAATCTACAGTAGGTTTTTTTACAAATGCTCAATGTCTTCCTTACCAGTGGGTCTTGCAGATAGCAATGAGGGCAGGACAACATGAACAACCAGATCTTGTAGGGAGAAACAATGGCGGGCAATGAGAATGGCAGTAAACACGGCCAGGGAGTCGTGGATTGACATGTCACTCACCTAAAGATGATCAAACAATAAAATCATCAGTCAAAGTTTACCAATATACATGTACCTTACATGTAAATTAATCTTGCCAAAGGCTGTTTGCAATGATAGCTTAAAACTTTAAAATTACAATAAATTTATTTCCAAAACTTAAATATCTACATAGTGTGAAATCATAAAATTTTGTGGGAGTAATTTTCATGGATTGTCATTTTTTTCAGTTTCATGTACTAGACATATTTTTCTGGATTAACAGTATGATCAATATATTATGAACCTGTTTTCATTAGGCGTTGAAGATGAAAATATATTGGTGAGGGGACCAATAAAGTCTATGAAAATTGAGCCAACACAAATTCTAATGATTCCACAGTATAGAAAATACAGTGTATATATGGATAAAGTAACTTGCATCAATCTGTGTGAGAATGTCAATGAATCCACAGCTGTTGGCACAGGAGAAACAGAGGGCCTGTAGAACGCCTAACCACTCGGAGCTGAGGGCATTACACCTGGCAGTCAACTCAGCACACAGAATGGAGATCTCATTCAGTCTGATAAGTTAACAAAATATTGTTTCAATGCTCACTTGTAAAGACTAATCTCAAAATATTTTTTTTACTTATTGGGATACTCTGAATGTTCCTAATTTAAACAAGTACATTCAAAATTATACAATTTTGTATCCATACTTTTTATCAACTCATGACTGTTGCTTGAACTCACCTGTCTGTATCCTGTGTGTTACAGATGTGTAGCATAGCGTTACAAACAAAGCTGTAACGGTGGGCAGGGTTCTCTCGCAGGTCATTGATGACACCATCATCAAGTGGAATCCTTCAAGAAAAATAAACAAGTTCACCAAGTAAGCATGAAAACACATCATTCTCTCTCTCTCTCTCTCTCTCTCTCTCTCTCTGTTTTTCAATTAAACATATATATTGAAATTTGAAATAAAACAAATTTGACCTATCACTGACCTGCATGAACATGTACACATATTTACAGAGGCAAAAGAGTAAAAACTATGCTCACACAAAGAAAGTACAATCATGAATGTAAATAGACATCAAATTGTTCTAAGAGCGACATACTTGATGTTGGTCTGCTGCATGAAGTCCACCATAAAACACGGATCCCAGAGTTTGTTGGAGGCGGAGGGGGTGATGGTGGCATACAGAGTCATCTTCATCTTCCTGTACGGGTTACTGAACATGTCACAAAACTTGTCCTGTGATACAGAAAGTAAATGTCAGAAAATTCCTAATTTAACACAAGGAATAAATATCAGCCTAAAATCATAAGAAGTATACTTCATAGATTTTAGAATGTCAGTTTTATTTTTCATAGAGTTTTTTGTAGGAAAAACAGCAAATTTTGTATTCTAGCTATTTAATAACAAACTGCAGAATCATGAAATCAGTATTGCATAAAACAAGGAATCTGCAGTATCCTAAGACTTGTATGCCGCTAAAAGCTTAGAGGCTTACTGAACACAGCAACTACTGTTCTCTTGTCTAAACATGGACTACTGTGGAATCATTAGATCTCATGGTGGCTCAATTTTCCTGAAATTTCGTGGCTACCTCTCATCCACGAATATACACCCCCACGAACTAATAAACTAGGGCTATTAAGTCTTTATCCTTTTGTATGTATACGAAAATACACAAAATTAAGTCCCCTCGAACCTGTAAAATTTAAGCAATCCACAAAAATTGGTCCCCACGAATTTTAATGATTTCACAGTATGTTAACAAACTAGTCCATACATGTAAACCGTCTATTTCAGTTTATACAGGTATTTTACATTTATATGGCCCTATGTATGAACAATTTATCTGTACATGCTCTATGTACCGATAACTTTACTCTGTATATGGTATATGTACATGTACAAACACTGCAGTTGGTACATGGTTTATGTATGAACATGCATGTGTATACATGTACTGTATAAAAATCTATGTATAAAGTTTTCTGAAAGTAATATATCTATACATGACTGACCTTGAGGTAATTACAGGAGGTGTAGGCATCATACAGGTAAGCCAAAATACACCTCTCTGAGGATGAACAGTCTGAAGGGTTACAGATCTTTCTCACTACGCTGATCAACCTGTTTCAATAAAAATAAATTTATTATTTCATGTCACATAATTAAGCTTATTATTTAAACTTTTACTACATGTACTTGCTTTCATTGTCATAGCAACTGAAGAAGCATTATTTTTAACGTGAATAAAACTTTGTTAATTAGGAATAAAAATTACATTCTTTGAGATCTGAAAATTTTTTTGTTTCAAAAATAGCCACAACAAACATATAAACATAAAATCTTTTCGAGAATTGAATTCATTTACTGGTAGCTGTCAGAGAGCCACTGTCAAGAAATACCGAAATTTTATTCCCAGTGAACAATTTTTCATTAAACATCATGTTTCCTACATTTATCATCAAGACATGAAAAGTAAAAAAGATGTGCAGTAATGTGATTGGCAGAGAAAGAAAAGGAGAAAATCAGTCAGTTGGGAGTCAACACTGATCTCTAAAATGATCATTTTGAGTTTCAAATCTGCCAAAACAAGATATCTGCGAGGCTGTGAGCCAATGCTCACTAGTGATACCCCTACTCTGATGTGAGTATGCAAAATAAGCAAAGTCAACATTTAACAGAAAGTTGGCATTCGATTGGTACAAAAATATATCCCACAATATGGCATGCGTCTAATGCCTAAACAAATAGTGTCTTAAAATTTCAAGCATCTGCGATAAATAGTTGCCGAGAAATCTTTGACGAAAATTAGTTTGAAAATTTAGGCTAAAAATAAACAAAGTCGTCATTTAACAGGAAGTTGACGTCCGATTGGTACAAAAATATATCCCACAATATGGCATGCCTATACAAATAGTGTCTTAAAGTTTCAAGCATGTGTGATAAATAGTTGCTGAGAAAAATGTGACAGAAATTTTTTTGTTTTGGACAGACGGAGACAGAAGGACAGACACACAAGGGTAGAACAATATATACCCCCTTCTCTTTCGGAGCGGGGGTATAATAAGTATTTCCGCTAGAAAAAAATTCCCATCTTTAGATGAGGGTGGTAATTGAATTTAGCAGCCTACCCTTCAAAAGCTACAACAGTGAGCTCTGGGGAGACCAGGAGGTAGGCGTGGTACTTCCTGAAGACACCCACTATACACAGACACAGGGAGGTGGTGTAGTTCCCCACCAAGCTGGACTTCTGGTCAGTCAGGGCCTCCTCTACATTACTCAGCTCCTTCAAAAGCTGTAAAACATCGCCATCATCATCATCATCATCATCATCATCATCACCATCACATATATTGATGCCGAGTACATTAAAAACAATCAAACAAATTAATTATTTACATAACCTGGTAAGTATTTACAGTACAAGGTTAACACACAA
Organism: Magallana angulata; assembly: GCF_025612915.1. Classification (NCBI taxonomy): domain Eukaryota; kingdom Metazoa; phylum Mollusca; class Bivalvia; order Ostreida; family Ostreidae; genus Magallana; species Magallana angulata. The sequence goes on from NC_069114.1 coordinate 35,662,495, forward strand.
TAAATTATCAAAGTGATATGGAAAAACCATTTTGAACCGACATATATCTGATACTGTGGTTTCATCAATATTCGTTGAATACCAATTTTCATGGATTTCGTTGTTAAAGTTGATCCACAAAATTAAATGTTCATTGAAGTGCAATTTCTATTAACATTTTGTATTGATAGGGTCATTGGCCTCAAATTAACGTATCTTGAAACTGTGATTTTCACTTTATCCACGAAAATTGATACCCTTGAATATTAACGAAACCACAGTATACTGTACAGTCCAGTCCATTATGAAAAATCGTAATATTACTTTTTTTTGTAATATAACAACTTTTATAGTTTTTGTAGCAGTTACTTCCCTTTTCCCTGTACGTTTGCTTTCGTTCATACTATAAACAAACGATAAAGTTGGCTAACACAAAAAATTAATTAGTTTAAAAAAAACTTCATTGCAGAGTTTATTTAGTTTTATTGAACTTTGATAACAAGTTTACGTTTACGTTTCACTTCTTTTATTCAGCTACGTGTAGTGTTAAACCATCGATATGTTTGACAATATCATGAATGGTGACCCAATTTGTACCAGGAAGAACTGGAAGAAACGAAACGTGTCAATGTACTGGGTGTACAGGGTTATTTTCGCCCTGTGAAATTTTGGCCCTTCAACATTTGCAAAAAGTTTCACCCAGTCTTGAATTCGCCCAAACACAGTTGTGTTAAAAGATTGATGATATGAGACATTGGAATTCGCTCAGTCTTAAATTGCCCGCTAACAACAAGGGCGAAAGGGGCAAAAATTAAACGGAGGCAAACATTTTCCTGTATATAGTATATGTCTATAACAAATTTCAAGACTCAGAACTGACTTCAAAGTATAAATTCATTATATAACTATAGGCCTGTTTGGTCTTATCATGTTTTACTGCAGTATAGCATAACAAAAATCTAAATGTTCTACATGAAGCTTGCATTAATCTTCCACATTAACATGGTTACAATACTGTGGTTTCATCAATATTTGATGAATACCAATTTTCATGGATTTTGTTATTACGTTGATCCATGAAATTAAGTGTTCATTGAAGTGCAATTTCTATTAACATTTTGTATTGATAGGGTCATTGGCCACGAATTTACGTATCCTTGAAACTGTGATTTTCATTTTATCCACGAAAATTGATACCCTTGAATATTAATGAAACCACAGTACATGTAGCGTCCCTACTTAAACTTCATACATCCATTAAAAGTTAACACCAATATGAGCCTAACTGCCCCCATCCCCCTTGGTTAGATATATTGTGTCATATAGAATACTAATTCATTAAATGAATGATCCTCTCAAAATGTCAACAGAGATAAAAGAAACATTTACTGTACCTGTACAGAAAAATCCAACAGTCCATAGATATTCAAAGAATATTCCATCAGGTCAAAGAGATATGAGACATTTTCTACCAAAGGGAGGTAAAAGGAATTGCATGTGGTGAAATTCTTTATCTCATCCAACACTAGATTCCTGCACTGGGCGGTCACAAAGTGCTGGTCATGAAAAGACAACTTCTGAAACTTGTTAAAAATGCCCTCAAACACACTCTCAAAGTTCATGCTGACGTTTGACAGAGAATCACTTGCATCTTTCTCCTTGCGTTTTTTAACCCGACCGAGTTCTCCACTGATGATGTCCACACAGTTCTTCTTGCTGAACATCTTCAGAACTTCTTTGCTGATTTTCTTAACCACGTGCTTGGCGTCGTCTCTCGCTTTACCCACACCATATAGGACGACGGTACGCTGGTTACATTCGTGAACAGAGTCTTCGTAAGGAATCGGGAAATGCTGGGCATACAGCATATGTCGTGAGGGCCCCTTGGGCTGCTGCTCCATATTCAGCATATTAGACATGGGATGATGGGTCTCTTTCTCTGACATTACAGATTTCACAGAGGCTGCAGCAAAGAAATATAAGATACTGAAGTTAAATGAGAAAAGATTCATGCAATACTTATTAATCAGTTATAAAATGGCCAATAGTTGAATATGCTTTGAGTTCCAAGGCCTGTTCAGCAGGGCCAACAATTGCAAGTAATCGTCGGAATTATATATCCCTATAACACAAATCTTTGGTCAATGCCCCACTCTGCTAAAGAGGCCCCCGGTATGTATTACACCAACCTGGTTCTTCTGGGCTGGTTCTCTGTTCATCTTTTCCAGTCCCAAACAAACTACCGATATCACTCATGTCACGCATATCCATGATGTCCACCTTAAAGTCATCATGGGTCTGAAAATAAGACACACACAAAATAATGTTTTGTTTCTTGGGTGCATCAGATCAAATGCTGCCACTCCATTCTGTTGCAATATCAAAAGTGGAATAACTCAACTTTTCAATTTTCAGTTAAGAAATGAAAATAGTTTAATATTCATCTTTCAAACCTTGCAATAAAACCTGCCTATCATATTGCATTTTGAAACTTCTTACCTAAATACTAAAGATTCATTTATACATGTTCAGAGATTTAAAAAATGACCATATGTCACTACATGTATGTCCAAACTACTGACTCGTCTTTTCGCCATTTCTTAACACCAATCTTGAGATATTCTTACCTCATGTTTGACACTCTCGCTCTGGCTCTTGATGCTAGACAAGTCAATACAGTCTGTGGTGGCACTCATCACTAGTGGTGATGACATAAGGTCGCCGCGAGAAATCAGAAAGCACATGTAGGCGTCATGGGAAAACACGTCGTGTCGTATAAGTTCACTGAACAGCTGAATGAGATTGGCAAAAGCCTGTCGGTCAATGTCATTTGGGTTATCATCTGGAAGAATAAATTAAGGGGAAAAGATTAGCTAATTAGTTTACTTCACACTTATTCTAAATAGCCATAAATCAATTTCTAAAAACAATAATTTACTTGCATGAAAATTTATTCAAACAAATCAGTTACATCAGGATCTCCAAAAAATTATTTCTTATACTTTTTCAACACTAAAAATCGCAGGTTTTTTTTTTTAGAGGGTGAAAATCCAGAACATATCATATATATTTTTTTACCCAAAATTGTTTTCAATATGTACTTTTAATTAGTAACACTGTTACTTAAACTCTAATTTCATGTAATAGAAAGATATTAAATCTTTTTATCAACTCAATAATAATTTGTTTATAGAAATTAACAACTACATAATATGGCCAAATTGCAAAGATCTGCTATCTCTAAAGTAAAGTATGTAACACAGATTCATCAAGTATAGAAATTAGTTATTTATAACTCATTTATAATCAATGTTATTCATTAATTACACAAGCTCATTAAGCATTGATCAGAACTAATTAATTGTTAAGTAAGCTAAAATGTAATTCGATTCAAAATACATTACAAAACATTGAGTCAAAGTCAACTGTACAGAAAAACTCATTAAGGAGAAACACAGCTATAGAAAAACCCTGAAAATGTATTATTTACTATAATTTCTTGTAAAATCTTGTGGTTAAAAACTAACACTGATATATCAGAATGGTGTTGGTTCCCTTTGAGGATAAGAATCACTAAATTTTATAAAGATGTTTTAGGATTAGTGTGATTTTTTTTATTTAAATTCCCAAATTTTTAAGGCTCCTCTGCTGTGCTTACCGGTATTTGGGTCTAAAAACTTATCAAATGGTATGTATGATATTCACGTTTGAAATATGTTTACTTATATGAACTTAGTAAACAATTTTTTAAAACAAAGTCTTGAGACTTCACAACACAAGCTCATATTTGCACAATTCATAACTGGTACATCAACTAAAGCACATTGTCAATATCATAAACATCAACAGACAGGTAGAATTATAACACCGTTAAAATCAAACTTTCTTAAGTGTATGATTAATATACAAATATCAATGGTTAAAGGCTGTCTGGAATCTTCTTGAAAGCCATTTTAGGGTTTAAAGGATTTTATAACCCATCCAATTTTTTATCATTGCTATTCATTTCTTAACTACCGAAAAATTGATTTCACTCTGCAATCTGGCCAAATTTTTTTAAAACAAAACTTTCCACATACAGATAAAATTCATTATATAAATATATATTTAATGCTGTGAAAAATTGTTAGTGCAGTTACTATCCAAAGCTCTGTTATAAAAACTACTAAAGCAAAATAATAAAATAATAAACAATACATGTTCATACATGTATGTTAATTAATATTCATATTTAAGCAAAGACAGAGGAAAAGGGAAAGAACTGCCATATGAAGTTTCCTGAATATCGATAAATGCAATCAAGAATACAAAAAATTATTTCTTGAATATACATGTATGCAAATGCTCCAATTCACTATTACCGGTATTCCACATTTCCTTTACAAATTGCTTTTGCATGTAGAATTTTGTGGGTTTTTTCTCTTTAACTCTTGTTACAACTTCTTTAAAAATGAATGATTGTTTAATTTCTGAACTATAGGTGAACATAGTTGGGGAAATTTACATTTACTTGGAACAAACATTATTCACTTTTCAAAATTTCGAAGACACATTGTCGGGGGAAGAACAAAACCTCACCCAAAGAAGGAGCTTGTTCATCCAGATAAGACATCAATATAGCTTGAAAGTAGGGCGTTCCTGATGGAACAAGCGAATCAGAGCCTACTGACTCCTTATCATCAATAGCTGGAGTCTCGCTGAATTTCTGAAGCAAAAATAGGAGGAAATAAAAGAATAAATAAAGCCAAACCAAGCTTTTGTTCTACCGAGCCGTGAGGGTGTCTCACCTATTACCGGAGCCTTATCATCAAGATAACTCATCAGGACCCCCTGAAAGAGAGGCGTCTCATACGACACCAAAACATCGTCCCCTAATCCCCCATCGCACTCCATAGACGAATCAAAGTCCTGCAAAAGTAAAGTCCCAGCAAAACATATCTCTGCTGTATGTGGCTGTAAATGTAACAGCAATGCATGGCCCTGAAACATTATCTTAACAAACAGTTTATTCATGTTGTACAAAACACATCTACTGAGTAGGAAAACTTAATAACAAAATTAACGTACATGTACACAAATACAGTGTTAACTACATTAAATTTTAAATCATTTTTAAATTCTACGATTACCTGATTCCCTGCATAAAACTGATGCACAATATTGATAATCAGCATTTAAGTACAAAACAATGATTATTCTCAGATATTTTTGATATCGGGGTCTAGAAACTCTTTTCTATGTACATTTGCACACATACCTCATTCTTGAGCTCAAACTGCCTCTTCTCCAACAGTTTGGCGACCACAACAGCTCTGTATATCCCACTTCTCCTGGTACTGACCGACCAGTCAATCAGCAGGTGTATGATTGGTTCATCACTGATGAAGGGCTAGAAAAGTGTCCAATCAAATTCAATTGTTTTAAACTTGACATTAATTTTACAAATCAATGTGCAGATTACAGACAAATTTGACTTCACAGTAGGTACATATTTTCCACTTTATTTGAAAAAAGAAAAAAAATAGCTCATTTTGCAAAATAGACCAAAGTGAAAAAATTTCATACAACATCCAATGTCTTTTAAACTTTCTATTTCAGAATGATTGTCATTCGTTATCATTAATATACATGTAGTTATTCTATGTTTGGGAAACAATCTTTTTTTCACAAATAAAATAGTTGGGTATCAAAAATAAAATGTACCGGTATTTGAAAGAGGACAAAGGGCACAGAGACATTGAAGTGAATTGTGAATACATTACTGTTGAGACAAAGGCAGCTCATCAACAGAACTGGGAAATATTATCTTGTTCAAGAATAGGCTCAGAGAGAATAAAGTGATACACTTTGGTGAATTTAATTTGAAATAATATGATTAGGTGGTAAATGCTAAAACTTGTCAGTTTATACAGTCATGTATTAAAATTACAAGACAATTCACAATAGGTTACACCAGTCTTTTAATAATTACACACAGGACATTGATTGACGGGAGAGGGGTGACAAGATCTAAGAAAAATTGATCCGATGGATGAAAATGGCGAGCAACCCAGCCCCCATTAAAGGGAACTGTTCACAAATTAACATGTCAATCACAGCAAATCTGGTTCAAACTGGTTTGCCACAGCAAAACAAAACACCCCTTTACATCATACAAACGTACACCAGAGACCATTTTTTCTTTTACATATTATTTAAAGGAAATGCTTGGCAGTGACTTAATTCTCGATACTTGAAAAGGGACATGTAGACAAAACCATACAATTTTTTATCAGATTTATTAAAAAAAGAGTTTGTTTGTATATTTGTTTACACAGATGTGGCATGCAGTTCAATACAATGCATCCATCATTGTGAACATCTCATGTCTCATGCTGCCCTCAAATATACAGCATTGTGTCCCCTTGCACAAACCCTTCTCTGTGTGTGTGTATATGTGTGATATTTATACATTGTATATAATAAGAGATGATACAGAAATAAGAGGCCCACTCTTAACACATGCCATATGCATTTTCATAACACATTGCAAATATTTTAATCAATTTCCCACGTTATCTCTGAGAGACAACAAAAATACCTACTTTTGGCAACAATTCATCCTCCTAAAATCAAGAGTTAATGAAATCAAATGATAAATTAAAGCCACAATCTTTAAAACTAATTTCATATTTAGTGTTAAATGACTGTAATAATCACTGTAGAGACAAAGATTTTTTGAAAATACATTCGTACATGTAGTGTAATGAACATTTACAATCAATATATACCACTGTTGAATGTTTTTATAGTTCACATAGTTACATGTGTATAGATACACGTACAATGTACACCCTGTACATGTATGAAATTTCAGCAAGATAGCTGGATTCTGTAACAACATGATCAAGGAGGAGAGAATTTCTGATTTAATTACCTTGGTGATTCTTTTTTTTTTTTTTTCTTTTTAGAAATTAAAGCCCAATCAAGTAGTTATATCTTTACTTATTTGATAACCCTTTCATAAAAAAAAAATATGCAGGGTTTTTACTAATAATAAACAAAGGGAAAAAAACAAACAAACAAAAATGGTTACATCTAATTTCCTACTGAAAAGTTATCTTCTCATTCTACAAACTCAGCATCTACATGTACATATAAGTGTATATTTGCATTTCCATTGTTCTTGCCCACTGTAAGCCCATACGGAGGAGCTGCAATTATTTCTCTATAATCGCAATTGCTCTGTCAGTATACTATGACGTCATAAGAAGTAACGTTATATATACTTTTCCATGACGTTATAGATTTTAACAACTATACGATACATCATGTGTTTTTCTCCAACTCCATTAAAATTGACGTATTTGCATGTAATATTAAAACATGTTTTTGATAACATTTTAAAGGAATTACTGTTATAACATATCATTGATTCTGTTAACAAATCTATGTGAATTAAAAAGATACATTACAGTCTGAATGTTTACTTTTGATGTAATAACTAAATGTCAAGGTCTAGGCTAATATAGGGTATTTGCGAGTGGTAAAATGCAAATATAAGTAATAAACAACGATTATTTAGTGAACATGGCGTTATGAATAGCAACTGCTCTGCTGGCATATTTTCCATGATGCGCTAGCGCGCATCATGGAATATGCCAACAGAGCAATTGCTATTCATAACGCCATGTTCACTAAATAACGTCGTTTATTTCTTAAATAACATTCATCAAACAAACTCTATTAAAAGGTCCGTATCATTTAATAAGCAGCTCTCAGATACTGTTTTTAATCATATATATTTCTAAGACAGCCACTATAAATGTGCTAAAAAAAAAAAAAAATAGATATTAAGCCAGTAGAGCCGGGCTCTGTTGGAGGTGGGTGGGGCAGGGTGTGAGAGGGTGGGGCGGGGTGTGAGAGGGTGGGGCTGGTCTTACCTCAGTGCTATCCTTTGTCTGTGTGGCAGTGAAGATTTTGTGGTACAGTGTGTCCAGAGAATTAGAGATGTCCTCCTTGTCAAAGTTATGCCTGTCCAGTGTGTCTAGGACTTCTAACACCCGAGTAATAGTGTTCCCTGGTATCAAAACGATTCAAATGGTCAATGAACAAACAAATTCTCAGGTCTTGTAAATGTAAATATACACTTTCAACTCTGTTGAATATTATGAATGTTTATATTTATTTACTATCTACAAGTATTTTTAAAACTAACAATTAAAGAGGAAAAAATGAGATCTGATGATATTAGCAATCTTTCTAAAGAAATAAGAGATTTGATATGTTCTCTCTGTATTTACTAACTCAGTACCTTTGGTCGATTGCTGACATTTGTCTGAGGACCACCTGAGTTCCACTGCTCTCCCTCTTTGTCTTACTTGGTTCTCAGCCATACGAATCTGTGCTCGAATCTATTAACAAAAGAGTATCAATTAAATTTATCAATCAAACAGTATTTGGCCTGATTCAAATGTGACCATCCCTAAGAAACTAAACATTAATTAATTTTCTTGCCTTATGTAATATTAATACGAATTCCTAACTGTTCCTGTTACTTTGACGGAGGTAAATACATAAGAACATTTACCTGCATGTTCTGGGGTCCCTGAGGCATGGGCAGACTAGAGGGGGCACAGGGCAGCAGGTCCAGGGGTGACCCACACAGGAAGGAGGAGCTCTTCTCGTCCCCCAGGCTGTTCCAGACCAGAGAGCTGGGACAGAGAAGTGTGATGATCTGGAGGGTGGCACACAGGCTGAGTACTATTCCACGGTGCTGGGGACAGTTGTTGTACTGGGCAAACACAGTAGACAGAGGATTCTGGGTAATTATCTGACTACTGGTCATTCTGGATGAAAAAAGATGATATTCAATAGTCTCAGAGGTTACAGATCACTTGTAAATACAGGATAATCACACACATTTTCTTGCTGGCTACTTTTTAAATGCTATATTTTATTATGCCATGAATCTACATTATCTTCCTTATCAAGGTTTACCCAGTAGATCCATTGGTCAACATTGGTGACTCAGTGCGTGGCGGCATGCAGTCTGCTTCATTACATAGCTGGGCTATTTTTTTGGATGAGAAGTGTGCCAGTCTCCTGGACAAGATTACAGATCTTGTTATTTCCTCCATGTACTAAATAGAAAACACAAAATGTTTGCGTCATCAAATACATGTAGTTGTAATCTACCCATCATGAATCATTTGACATTTAATGAATTTTAATACATGTACTAGTATATTATTTAGTCAGCTTCCATCTTTAAGGAATAAAGCTGTATTATTGCATCAGAATTCACATCAGCATATTCATTTCAAATCTTTTTATTTTCCTTTGTACATTTTTTAAAGATTTATGCATACTCACCAGCAATATTTGTGCCATCAAAAGTTTAAAGACTGTATCTTCATTTTGCTTCATTTTTTCTATAAGGTCAATCAGCCAACTTAGGAATTCATGTCTGTCTAAAAGTCCCTCCTATGAACAAAGAAACATCCTTATACACACTCTCAATGTACATGTACATGTAAACATTTGTTTTCATGCAGTGAAAATATATGCAACAAGATATTTTCTCATTCATGTACAGATCGTGCAAACCATGTGAACCTGTATAGATATTATCTATTCAGTCTTATTTTCAGAAATTGATTGAAAAAGAAAAAATTGTAATGACCTTTGTCTAACAGAGTAACAACCTCGTAAAATTTAAAACTTTCATCTGTTTTCAGTGTGACAGATCGAAAACAGTAGAGCAGATGGAAGTTCTAATTTTAATTAGATTGACAAAGTAATAACTGCTATTTTAGTATTTACATGTATAAGTGTACTGTGTACAAGTGTACACATGAACTTACATCATACATATGTCTTGCCAGTTTACAGGTGTAGTGCCACTGTTTTAAGGCCTGGTTGGGGTCAGGCTGGGACACAGTAAGAAACCCCGCCGTGGACCCAGGCCCTGAGTGGGGCTCCTGGATTTTCTGGACCTGGTCCCTCATATACTTTGTGATGGCCTGACACCACTCTACAATACACAGAAAATAAAATCATAAAACCGCGGAACATTAACTGGCAAGATTGGAAATATACAGCATCAGTCAATTTCACCTGTTGCAGTCAAAACATTTCAAATGGGTGGGGACAAATTGATGCGAACGTCTGAGAAAACATTGGATTGAAATTGTATCTATAGGAAGGGTATTTTCAATCCACCTCAGCATTTCTTACTTGATATATAAGTTAAAGCCATCGAAAACATTTTATCTAGTATCAGCAAAAAATATTGAAAAAAATTCTATTTCATCAATAAGTATCAGCAAATATGAGAAGATCCCAATTCAGGAAAGATTATCCTGTTTCACTGTGTTAATGTACTGTAACGTAATGTAATGTAATCGTGTTTTACTGATTGTCAGGTCAGTGAATGTTTATGTACCAGTAAATGCATGCTGTAGAGTCTGGAATTTTATAAAATTATAATTGTGATTTAAAAACCAAAGAATAATATTAAACAAAATAAAAGGTCTGGTGTATTTCTCTGTGAAATTAAATTACCCATGGACTGGTCCACCAAATGTCTGCGTTGTTTCATTTTCTCTTGAACAGCCACATTGTAAGCTGCAAACATCTTGATGAACCAAGCAGCCTTTGTCATGGGTACTGCAAACTCACACAGAGTGGAAAAAACCTCCTCTTTCTTGTTGAATGTAGGCACCTATGGTTACATGTATTCATTGTGTATGTTATGACAATATATATACAGTATGTTTAGATAAATATCAATAAAATATGTTTGTTTAAATTATAATTGTAATGACAATAGAATGCTCAAAATGTTACCAGCAGCAATGTATATGAAATACAAAACTAATGACAAAAAAAAATACACCAATAAAATTAAATGACCTTTCTTCCAAGAGATGACAGAGGTTTGTTTCCAGCAAGATCTTTAAACCAAGCTCGCATGGCACCTTGATTTTTGGCTGCCTGTTTTATGATAAAAAAAAATTATTAAAATACAGGTTATGTTACTAAATCATAATATCGTTAATTTTAGATTTGAGGACACAAATTTGCTAATGAAAACTGAGCTTACCGGCCAAAAAATATCTTTTGTTGGCATTTGCTTCTTCTTTGTTGTGTCTTGCAGGGTATTAATTTCAGTCTTCTTATTGAGAACAGATATGAAGTCTTTCCCAAACTGAAACAAAAAAACTCTCTTTACTTGGCACTGCATAGATTTATTCACTTCAAAATATGAATAAAACATCATTTGATAGATATCTGCTTTCAGACATCTACTTTCTTACTGCATTATTTGACAATTGACATACCTTTTCCTGACTGATGTTTTCTCTTCTTGCTGACCCATACTGAAAAGGAAATTTTAAGCATGATATGAAACTAAACGTTGTTTTATTAAAGGGAAACAATATTCAATTAGTACTGAGTAGGAAGATGGAATTTTCAATAATCAATTTAATATTTTAACACACACAAACAGTACAGACCTCATCCCATCCAATAGGTGGGCTGTTATTAAATCCATGTTTCACACTTGTAGCAGTCAACTCATCCTATAGTACACAAAAAATGTTACAAGCATGAAAATAATATCTTGTTTGACAAGTCAGATGCTAGATGGTTCAAAATAATGTGTGCATTTCAAATTTAGTTGTCTATATAAACCAGATAATATGCGCTCAGCCCAAATGTCAGACCGTTTAACAAAGTAAGTTAGCAAACTGTAAGAAACAAGCATCTTTGATTATGTTTATTAAACAAAACTACATTCTGGGGAACGTGTAGCCGAGAGAAATGTACTAATGTGTTTCGTCACATTGATATATTAATACTAAAAATAATGCATAACATTTACAGAGTCCTCCATAGGTCGATCAAGACATTACATTTATAATGCAAATATTTAACATTAATGCTTTAAAGAAACAATGAGCGTCTCCATCTCCCACCAATGGCGACTACAGTTGAATGTTCGTTTAAAAAACCAACAACAATGGTGGTCATTAGATATCAAGACCCAGGATTATTTTCCAAGTTACCTCTTTTTGTTTTGTATCCTGAGGATAAACATCAGGAGGCCCTAGTCTGGGCTTCTTCAAAGGTCTGTTTTCTTGTGATGGAAATGCAGACATTTTTCAATCCATTTTCACGGTCTTCTAGACGCTTGAATTCAAACGTTTGGATGATCTGCGGTAAAGGCATAGTGTAAAAAGCAGGCAGTTTATGCCAATGGCGTACTATACAATCACCGCCTTAACATATTCATGATCTTATATTGGTATATTCACAAACAACCCACATAACACGGCGATATTACATTATCTGGTTACAGTTAAATGTTGAATCAAACTTCATCATTTTTTTTATCTAAAAGGGGGGGGGGGTCTGGGAAAGGTGGTCCAGATTACCCCTGGAAAACTCAATTAACCCCTTCACGGTAACTGCGGTACTGGTCTTTTGCAGGGCAAAATGACACAATTTGGTGAAATATGACGTAACGTCAATTGTTTCATTTACGTCATTTAATTATCTACCTACTGAAATTTCGGCAAAGTATATCATTTTGCCCTGCAAGATAGCAGTACCGCAGTTATCGTGAAGGGGTCTATATAACTAAAATTTGTTAAAATTTACCGAGAATGGGGCTCAGACCCCCCCCCCCCCTTTTTGAAAAAAAATCCCTATTATTACGGTTTAAATTAGTATTCCGTTAATTCGGGGTTAACAATTGTATGTACTGTATCTCAGGCTTGTCTTATAAATAAATACAAAAGTATTTGTTTAGAAAACTATGATCATGATGATATGGTACTGTACATAGGCGTCGGAACCGGGAGAGGCTGGGGGAGGGGGGAGGGGAGTAGCCCCCCCCCCTTTTTTTTTTAACAAAGTTAGACTTAACCATTAGGTTAAGTCCCCCCCCCCCCCCCCCCCCCCCCCCCCCCCCCCCCGATTAGGATTTTCATGATTTTGGGAATTAGGATGGGTTTTTTGGAGGCTTTTTTTTTGCATTATTTGCATGTCAAGATTTCTGAGGATCAGTCTAGAACCCCCGCCCACTTTCAATTTGCTTCCGACGCCACTGCTGTAGAAGGGATTGCAAACTATATCATACACTAAAATTGCTTACATGTTCTTTTTACACTTTAAAACATATAACCCACAAGGTCTCGATATATTGTAAAGTATTACATGAATACATACTTTTGTATTCTGTTTTCAAATGATGAAGAGTGTAGTGTCCTTTTAATCCCGTATTATATAAAGTTGATAGTAAAATATACATTTTGTACATCAGGAAGTTTATAGCTAAATTTAAGATAAGCCACAGAAATTCATTAAAATTTCTTGAATTACTTTATTTTCTGTTTTCTTTATTTTCATTGCTTTTCTAGCTATATTTAACATCACGATGTACATGCATGTACGTTACCTTACATCTCCAGAAATGTAAGTAAATCATATATAGATTATAGGCTACAGCCATGAAAAATGTTGTTTTTTTTCTTAAATATGAAAATGAAAAACTTGCCTAAACGGTTTATAATTATTACAGTTTCTAGCATACTCATTTAGCGAAAACAACATTCGAATATGGCACTAGTACATGTACTTTAAAGTGCTACGGTATTTATGCACTTTCACGCAGAATTCCTTAATTCTTTTTCGTGATTCAAGAAAAAAATATAAAAAAAAATAAGAAAAAAACAAGGACAACAACAAAAACCCGAAAACAAAACTATAAAACAAGAACAAAAACTCAAAAATAAAACCAAAACAAACAGGTAAAAAACAAACATGCATGCATCAAACAAAGGTATATACATTTACTGGTATATCGATCCCCTCCAAGCACGAAGTTATAGCTTCAATGTATATATAATTGAAAGGAAATAAAAATATTCTATATACTAGAGTATATATAAATCTTTAATTTAAACTTATGCGTCCGAAGTGCACATAGTGTCTATAGCTACAAACAAAATGTACTATAAAGAGTAAACTGGTGGGATCTATTTGACTTGTTATAATTCAGATGTGCTGAGAATGTGTTGCATCGTAATCATAACACTTGTGAAGAGCACATTACATTAAGAGGGGATTACAACTGACCAAGGATATTGACACTGATGATAAACAGTCACAAAGACCTGCGACAATCACAAGACCTAACCCTGAAGATCATCACACTGTATCACTAGGTTAATCCCCACAATTGATACATTTTTCTTCCTAAATGCACACGCAAAATTGAAAAAATAACACGCAAATGCCACAATGAATAAATAATATCAAGAATTATATATATAATTCATGCATTATGCAGCGCATGGCTGAAAGAAAGCGAAATTAGGTTGGGTCAAACATTTGAACACATATAAACTTTGTTCCCACCAACAAACAATTAGAGTAGTGGTACATTTTCATAATAATCCTATTTATTTCTGATCCGGGGAACGGAAATATCCTATATATACGCAAACCAATCAAACAGGAGCGGTGTTTTAGTAGTAAAGGTTGGACCTACGTACAGCATTAATAAACGGTGGCTAGTTTAATCGCTGACAGGTGTTTTAATAAGTCGTAGAAATTGGTAAATGTTATTTAGTTGATGGATATGTTTACTTGACCACAACACAATGAACGCGTCCAATAGCTCTGTAACGGAGACGATTTTGCGGAGTGGGTACGATTTGCCGGTGTATGGCCTTGCCAATGGTCAACTACTGTACATCCATATCCCGGCACTAACATGCATTTCGCTGAGCTTTATCTGTGTAGTTATTGTCCTAACATTGTCATTTCGTCACAAGAGCTACAAGACTTTCTTCCGGTGGACCAGGAGTGAACGCTTCGTGGTGTATCTTGCTCTTTGTGATGGTGGATTTAATCTTGCTCACTTCACGGACCATTTGCATATCGTAATTGTCCGTAACCATGTATATCCCAAAGAATTGTGCGAGTTTTACGGCTTTAACCTGGCGGTGTTTGTTAGTGCCCAAAATTTGATGGTCAATATAGTGGCCATCAATGCCTTTGTACTGATTTACTTCAGTAAGCAAATTCCGTTTGGTAAGAAGGACTATAGGCTTCTGTTGTGGACTTTCGGGGCACCTTTCCTGTTTTCTGCCTTGGCTGGTATCCTAGGACAACTTGGACCAAATGGAACATTGTATGTACCATATTTTCTTTCTCTCTCTCTCTCTCTCTCTCTCTCTCTCTCTCTCTCTCTCTCTCTCTCTCTCTCTCTCTCTCTCTCAATATATTTAAACTTTTGATTTCAAGCTTCTATCGTTAAAGAGAATATAACTTCTACTTTTAACGTATTGACAACTTTCATTGCAAAGTCTCAATAAATATAGATAGAACAAAGTCATAGTCCAGTTGTTTGTGTTGCAGTTGCTACTTTGACGGTGTGAAGGGAACGGTCGCCAACCTTTTCTTCACCACAGTGCCCCTCGCTCTCATCCTCGTGATGAATATCGTTCTGTATATCCTCACCTGGATACGGATTCACAAAGAAACCAAACGCCTTCATCTTGGCGACAGTTCCCAACTCATGTCCGCCAACTTCACGGCTGCCAGGAACATGTCCTTGTTTGTCGTGGCGTTCTTCATCCAGTGGTGGGCGATGGCCATATTTGGTGTGTGGGCTTACGTCACACCGGACAACGTTCCACAACTTTTGTTTCATCTGGTGACCACTTTCTCAAACATCGGAGGAATTCTGAACTTGATTGTGTACCTCATCATACGGCAAAGACTGATTCTCAGGAAGCGAAGTCTGAAGCAGCAGAAGAAGACACAAGGCACCGAAATGTCAGCGATTGCGTCATCCAACACATTTTCTCTGTGATGTGAATATACAGAACATTGAGTTTTTGTCTTATTCTGTTGAAGTTTAAAAAAATTACCACAGAGAACAATATTTAAATGAAACAAAGTCTCAAAATGACACTGAAATGCGTATACGTGATTTTTATTTCACTTGCATGTAGCAATATGGGGCTGGTCCCTCCACGTTTTGGAATTAAATATGCCATTTATAAAACAAAAAATATTAAGAAATATAAATGTACGATCCAATTGACCATCCACTTTAAAAAAACGATACTACGTGCATTGTTTTATTATACATCAATGTATTTTCATGATTTGAATGATCATTGCCAATTTGTTCTGAACGAAAAGTTCACGAGAGTTTTCATTTCAATCAAATAACTTTTATAGATTTATATTAAAGATAAAAAAAAAAGTAATTTGACACTTGTGAGGAAACTTTATAATCAGTCTGATTAAAACCACTCCTTCTCAATACCGTATAAGACGAAAGGGGTAGTTTTAATCAGACTTAATTATAATATACATGTACAGTACGTGTATGTAATATTGCGCCCATCTATATTTAGGAAATATCGTACCAGGGTTTAGGAAAAGAACCATCTCTTAATATGATGTTATTAAAACCCATTTCATTCGTTGACAATACATCGAAATTCATTGCTATCGGTAACTTTTCTTCCTCCCGACAGTCAAGTAGAATCACCCGGTGACGAGTGCCTGTTCATTAGAATTTTAGTTTGCCGAATTTAATTAATACAAACGCAAATCAAACCATTGTTGCGATCGAACTATTATTTTGTGTAGCTGTCTCAAAATACATGTTCATATATATGAACCACGCAAAGACAGTTTCAAATGTTACCCTCCCAAAGTCACTATTTATATGATTGCAAACCTTAAACCTTGAATCTACATGCATTTACGTTTTTTAATGAAATACCCCTTGTGTATTTTAAAGTATATCTGGTAGATGATTTGAGCATTCTTCATTCGTGACTATGTGATAGTGAATCATGAATTGTACTTACATTCTTTTATGCGTTTTGAAAGCTATTATATTTTAATCGTTCTGTTCTGTTAACTTCGCGATGAAGATATTTTACAACAATGTATTTATAGTGTTGAACGAATAAAGCATGTCCGAAAGTATGGAACGCCATGGCTGCCTTATGTTAGATGATTTTATTATATGCTGTGGGTCTATTATTATATGCTGTGGTTCTATAATTATATGCTGTGGGTCTATAATTATATGCTGTGGGTTCTATAATTATATGCTGTGGGTTCATTATTATATGCTGTGGTTTCATTATTATATGTTGTGGGTTCATAATTATATGCTGTGGGTTCATAATTATATATGCTGTCGTTTATTCGAAACTAGCTATTCGAATTCGGATTTCTCGTTTTGGAGTTTACATTTACAAGCACTTTCAGCTGACACCAAGGACAATGGTCGTGTGACCTTGACTGAGACCCATATGCTAAAAATTGCTTTTCAGAACTTTGTTGTCGCCGGGCGCATAGTGTTTCACAAACACATCTTGTTTCAATTTATCAATATTATACTTTCAGACAAAGCAGAAAATGTGTTTGTGTTTTAAATCTTTTATACAATAAAAAATGATTAAAATACTGAGTATGCAAAATTGATTTCTTGTTTTATTTACTATTATCAGCTATAATAATTTAAGCTTTACTATTAATCGTTGATGTTTTAAAAGATTCTTTAAAGGGAGTGTGCTATTAAAAATCAAGTACAAGCTTGAGAATCTATACTGTCATTTGAGAGTACGTTACTGAAAGTCCAAGTAGCTCAAAAAATTCTATGTCTCGGCATCTCTCTTAGCGCAGCCGTACGTGTTTGCTCACGAATTCTATCAGGACACATTTTTATAGTGTGTTACCTTTTCTATACATGTACGCAATGTTGAAAACACTATCTTTTATTTGTCTGAGGAACTGAAGTAGAGATGTGCATTCAGCCTCGCCCAATGCCCGGAAATCCAACACAGATTCAATTTTGCGGTATTTTATGCCACTGTCATCGAAGATTTGGGGGTACATAGTTTTTCACAAACACATCTTGTATTTATTTTGGTTAACTTGGCTTTTTTCCCTTTGAAAAACTACTCATAATTCATTAAAAGACATGAATTTAAGATCAGAATTTTCTCACTCTCTTAATAAATTTATGATGGCGGATCCATAAAAGAAATACAGTAACGGTGCATTTGGGGGGCAAACAAATTATCAAATTAAAATCAGATGCGTTTGTGAAACACTATGCGCCCGGCGGCAACAAATTTCGAAAAAGCAATTTTTTAGCATATAGGTCACAGTTAAGGTCACAAACTCATTATCCTATGTGTCATTTAAAAGCACCTAATTAGTGAAGTATGCATACTAAATACGAAGTCTCTTTCTCCTATGGTTCAAAAGTTATGGCGAAGGTTAAAGTTGACAACAGACAGACAAACAGGACAAAAACAATATACGATTCGGACGCATAAAATGTGTCCTGATAGAATTCGTGAGCAAACACGTACGGCTGCGCTAAGAGAGATGCCGAGACATAGAATTTTTTGAGCTACTTGGACTTTCAGTAACGTACTCTCAAATGACAGTATAGATTCTCAAGCTTGTACTTGATTTTTAATAGCACACTCCCTTTAAAGAATCTTTTAAAACATCAACGATTAATAGTAAAGCTTAAATTATTATAGTTGATAATAGTAAATAAAACAAGAAATCAATTTTGCATACTCAGTATTTTAATCATTTTTTATTGTATAAAAGATTTAAAACACAAACACATTTTCTGCTTTGTCTGAAAGTATAATATTGATAAATTGAAACAAGATGTGTTTGTGAAACACTATGCGCCCGGCGACAACAAAGTTCTGAAAAGCAATTTTTAGCATATGGGTCTCAGTCAAGGTCACACGACCATTGTCCTTGGTGTCAGCTGAAAGTGCTTGTAAATGTAAACTCCAAAACGAGAAATCCGAATTCGAATAGCTAGTTTCGAATAAACGACAGCATATATAATTATGAACCCACAGCATATAATTATGAACCCACAGCATATAATAATGAACCCACAGCATATAATTATGAACCCACAGCATATAATAATGAAACCACAGCATATAATAATGAAACCACAGCATATAATTATGAACCCACAGCATATAATAATGAACCCACAGCATATAATAATGAAAACACAGCATATAATTATGAACCCACAGCATATAATAATAGACCCACAACATATAATAATAGACCCACAGCATATAATTATGAACCCACAGCATATAATTGAACCCACAGCATATAATAATAGATCCACAGCATATAATAATAGACCCACAGCATATAATTATAGAACCACAGCATATAATAATAGAACCACAGCATATAATTATAGAACCACAGCATATAATTATAAAACCACAGCATATAATAATAGACCCACAGCATATAATTATAGAACCACAGCATATAATAATAGACCCACAGCATATAATAATAGACCCACAGCATATAATTATAGACCCACAGCATATAATTATAGAACCACAGCATATAATAATAGACCCACAGCATATAATAAAATCATCTAACATAAGGCAGCCATGGCGTTCCATCCGAAAGCATTTAGTTGTATATATATGTAGATCTATTTTCAGTGAGGAAAAAAATGTCTCAATTACACGTATTTTGTTTCAACGTGTCTATTCGTGTATTTTCGTTTATATTAATTCTTTATACCAACTTAAATGTTCATCTCTCTCTCTCGTTCTGCTCTCTCTCTCTCTCTCGCTCTCTCTCTCTCTCTTATATATATACCGGATTTTTCTTGAATTTTGTCTAAAAATGAGCAATTCGGCCTATGCCCCACATATGCCCCGAAAATTACGGTATGTGTGTGTGGTTCACTTAAAGAACATTAATAAATAGCATTTTTATAACAGTATACATTTAAGGCGTTTTATCGATATGTGTAAACGGAAGCTTATAACTTGAATGTATCCTTGTGCTATTTCAAATGGTGAGGGGTCTTGACAAACACGCACATTGTTAATTAATTCATCGAACATTTCATTTCCTTGGTGTACATGTACTGATGAAAAAAAAAATAAAAATACTGACTTTCAAGTTTACCTAAGGTGATTGCTCAAGTATTACGTGTATTTTCTGATCAGAATTAATTCGACGCGCCTTATTGGCGTTAATGGGCGTTCTCTTGTCCTCTGAAACCCCTATGTCTCAAAGTTGATAATATTTTAAATAGGATTTTCTTAATGAAAAATCCGGTTATTGAACTGAGGAAAATGGCTGGCGGCTGCCAAAGGGTACACCTATTGCACAGATAACTTATCTTACGTTTTTAAAGCTTGGAAGTTGTTGTCTCGCAGATCAATTGAACATATATATATCAGAGATGTGCACATTACTTGGATTTGGATTTTGGATAATTTGTGGGGGGGGGGGGAAAATACTTGTTGAACTTCGTCAATTTTCGTATAATATTGCATATACTGGTAGAATACCCCTATTGTATGGATAACTCATACAGTTCAAAAAGTTCTTGTTTTGCAGATCAATTGTACATATATCAGAGATGTGCATATTAATTAGATTTTAATATGTGATAATTAATGAAAAACACCACATGTTGAACTTATTTATTTATTTATTTTTTTGCAAAATATTGCATATAGAGTGCCCATTTCTCTGGATAGGCAGTGTTCATCAATTCAGGGTTGACACATAGATTATGGATACTGTTCACTCAAACGAAAACCCGGTTTGCTGTCATTTTGACAGCTTTTCTCTTGTTTTATTGGGGGGAATTAAAGCTTGTTCAAATGAAGCACCATGCCTTCTTAAAAAAGGGGCTTCTTCATTACATGTAATACCCTCGATATGGGCAAGTAGTTTAAGTATAACGTACTGTAAGTTTGTCTTAGCAACCTGAATTCTTGGGTTTGGGAAGAAACGTTTTTTATATTCTTGGATACTAAAATCTTTCTGGTTTTAGTCGAGATTCTTGCTTTTGGGTGCCTTCATTACGTTTTAAAGTAATGAACTTAAAATGTTTTCAAATTGTATATGTATACATGTAACGGTCAAACCAATAGGCATCTGCATCTGCGCCACCCCATTCGTCCACATTCTTTCTTTTGTATAATTCTTAAAAAAAGATCCCAAGAACCGTGTATATAAAACCCCTAGAATTTACATGAAAATTCTACAGGCATTAACTGTACATACATGAACGTTAAATGAAACCGTGACTTCAACTGGAGACTAATTATAGGGTGTCTAGAACATTGTTCAAATTTTATGGAAACTAAAAAGAATATGTTATTTATCATAATGGCTTTAAAATTTTTAATTATTAAATGAAATTATTATCAAATTGTTTCAAAAATTTCAAAAGCATGACCTATTGATTCTATATAAGTCGTATCAGTTTAATTATACAAACAGAACATTGTACTCTATTGATGCATTTCAAGACTTAAGCTCAGAGCTAGTGATTGAAGTTGGCTCATTCATCAATAGGGAGATTAAATTCTCTGTGATTTTTGTAAATTGGTGGAGAATATAATTACCTCGTTTCAAGTAATGTTCAAATATATACCGAACAAAGCGGTAACGATGTCGTTAAACCGAACCCGATCTGAATTATTAATGCCAAAATGTTTCTTATAATGAAGTTAATTCGCGCGCGTTATCCAACTATTTTCCACCAATATTACAGTTTCGGCAATAAACTTTTCCCCTCGATTTTTTTTCAATTATATACTCCGGTAAAGAATGTCTCACCAAATAATTAACAAACAATATCATGCTCGGCTTTACTTGATTGTTACTGTCATTCTTTTCCGATAACCAGAGCCTTCCATTCATTCCCATTCCGTTTCATCCGGACAAAGTGTCGTCTGCTTTTTTCGTACCAGTGCAGGGATGAATATTGTTCCGGCAGTTGCAGGTAAGCCCATAAATTCCAAATATCCTACGTTAATGTATAAACTTTGTTTAAATGTCAATAGTACGAAATTAAGTTAACAAACAATAGCATTTTGTACAAGTAAATCAGGCGTGAATCAATCGTTTTTCGAGATAATGTCATCCTAGAGGACATTTTGTACATTAAAATTTATATAGGTATATGAAATAAGGAAAGATTTATTTATATGTGAATCGCATGATCATGCAGTATTTAAATAAGTAACCGAGTTTGTTTTATTGTTCTGGTAAAAACAACAAACAAAAAAAGCGCACCTATCGTATAGAATGCGCTCATGCATTACCCCGGTTTCCTACGACAGTAATCATGTCACGTCTAATACACTAACTGAAAGGAACTCACCAAGTAAATGTGTTCTGGATTATAAGGTTTTGTCGGGAACACATAGGGAGGCAGACACTGCAACTCATATATAATTAACCGTCCACTGTTAAACAAAAACATGAGTATTGCATTCATATAGACAAATTCTGAAAATAAATTTTAGATGAAGAAATTTTAAGTTATGAGAACAAAATCGATCTTGATTTGTTTTATAAAAATAATATTTTTAAAAAATGGTTGTAGTTATTCAATTGTTACGTATTTTTTATCACTATTATCATTTTCGTCATCGTTAGTAAATCATTGACCAGAAAGAGTACAATGAATGAGTCAGCTGATGACACATGTATTTTTTTTTTTGGCGCATTCGTTTTATCATTGTTACTGTGCTATATATGGTTTATAGCTTTAATAAAATAGACTCAGAAACAG
Organism: Magallana angulata; assembly: GCF_025612915.1. Classification (NCBI taxonomy): domain Eukaryota; kingdom Metazoa; phylum Mollusca; class Bivalvia; order Ostreida; family Ostreidae; genus Magallana; species Magallana angulata. The sequence goes on from NC_069114.1 coordinate 35,685,134, forward strand.
CGTAATTTTGAAGAGGACAAATAACCGCGATATACAGTTGAATAGATTTTATGTCTTCCTCCATCTCTGATTCAAAGTCCATCCGCAATTCTCGGTGGTACTCTCTCACAGACGGCATAAACTCTCCGGAGAATATCATTCCACTTTCGAGTTATCATTTTATAGCATGTATTATTGCGAATGACATAAAAACGATTTCCCACCAAATGCATTTTGGTGCAAGGGAATTCAGTTCATGCACAATCAATCTATGCATCAGCAGAGTTTTTGCTCGTTTCAATCTATTTATATCAGCATTGGTCAAAATTTATAGCTGTTATTTGCAAAATTCAATATGGTTTGTGTGGAAAGTTAAAGAAATGTTCCTCATTTGTAAATTGAAATTATGAATTTGTCGACATCAAGTAGTACTGTTTCAAAGTAATATGTTGAAATGCAACATCATATTGTCGGATTTTGTTTTAATTTTCCAATTGTTTTTCTTCATTATTGCACGGTTGGTTGTCCTTTGTTATCTAACAATGTTTAATATAATACATCTTACCATCCTACATACACAAGTTCGGTCGAATAATTTCGCGATGAGTTTTATATGGTGGCAAATATTTGTTTACCGAGCACTTATCGTTCTATTTTCACACTTTTAGACACTTTAATTTTAATTGTTGGTTCTACACACCCGCCGACAATGCATCGCAAACAACATTGATGGATTGGCGCCTAAATTTTATTTGAATCTGACGTCATCTTTTCAGCGACAATCTATTCTTTGTCTCTGTTTTAAATATCAAATATTAATCTAGCACTATTTCTTCAAAATTCAATGATTTTTTATAATGTATTGTTATTCAAATTTTTCGGAAGAGGTAAGATTTTTTTTGGTTTATACATGTACGTTTAGTACGAACACGGATATAGCGAATTCTCGGATATAGCGAAGTTTTTTGGAGTCCCCGGTAAAATTCTTAACAAATCTTTGCAAAATTTTACGGTTATAACGAATTCGGATATAACGAATTTACTGATATAGCGAACTGATTTTGAGTCACATAGAGGTAAATAATAACGAAATTCAACACTTTTATAATTTCTTTACAGTTCAAAAAAGTCTGTACTACCATTTAACATAATAATTTGAATGAACTTAGTTTCATATAAATATTTTGACTCACAATCCGATTATGAAAGATATCAAAGAAATGTATTTTTATTCTAAGCCTTATTTAGCAAACATTGTAATCTGGTTAAAGAAAACATGTATATAGTGAATTCGCTATAGTTCATGATTATTACGAATTCGTTATACGTATATAGCGAAGTAAATTCATTGGTCCTCAGGACTTCGCTATAACCGAGTTTTACTGTATATGAATACCCTTTATTGATATTGGTTTTATCTTTTTTAACCACATTTTCTACACACTTGATGTACACAGCTGCATGGGCATTCTGTTGTCTTTTTTCCATTTCGTCGTACGCTGAAGATGAATAATTCTCTCTCTCTCTCTCTCTCTCTCTCTCTCTCTCTCTCAAACATAGGATTTTAACCTCTCGATTTTCACGCTAGAGCAAATAAGGGAGATCGACTTTCTTGGGCTGTACTGTAATGACCAAGGATAAGTCTCGCCACACTAATTACCGCCGTATATTAGTGTGTAATTGTTTCTGCTAATATATAATTAACCGCCGCGAAATTACTAGAATATGTGGAAAAAGCGCGCGTGATTTGTGGTCGAGTCCGGTGATTTAGAAACGTACTAGTTCTTCATAAACTTGCCTATCATTAACTTAATTGTTTTAAACGTCTCTGCAATTTCTCTATCCCTCTCCAGTTTAATCTGTAGTAAACTTTCGACAGGATGATTTTTAATTACTGCAGTGCGAGAGATATAGCAAATGTTTACACCAATTAAAAAGGGAGACAAATCCAAGTATTCGCCATACACTTTGCATATATATATATATATATATATAAATATATATATATATATATATATATATATATATATATATATATATATATATATATATATATATATATATATTACAGTACTGTACAATTCACATCTTAAGAAAATAAACACATCATGCTTCTTGAAAGAAATTTTATAAAAACGTATTTGCATGGAGAGGCCATATATAGATACACATTAGATTTATAATGTAAGCATAGGAACTAGCATATTTTTCTTTTAAAAGTGTCATTCTAACAATCACTAACCCAATATTTGATCTGTCAAAAATAATATCGAAATGACTAAATAACGCCATTGTGGATTTTTTTTTCGCAAAAAACATAAACTGTCACAATATCAGTAATAGAGCAATAACCTATAATAGTTGGGTTGATTTTGCTTACTTGGAAAGCGTTGCAATGATACACATACATTCTACAATCTGCAAGATAAACGTCAATTAGCCGATACATGCACACACTGGTCATTTACTTTTTTACGTTGTTGTAGCTTTGTACCCTAACAGATGTAACACAAAAAACCCCTAAATCTGATACAGTAATTGCCAACTGATCAATTAAATATGACCAATCATAACCTTACAGACCCGCACATAGATAGTAATACTTGTTTTCTGAACCGACTGTTGCAAAACGATCAATCCGTCGGTGTCATTGAGACTAGCAGTTTCCCTTCACACCGTTCTACCCTCGGCTAAGATAAATATCTTTGTATAAACTCACTCCTCCTTCCGTATAAAAGACGCAGTTTTATATGACCGTCAAGTCTTTGTCCGACGTCCTTTATATATGAAAATCATTTTTTCCATCTGCCGCTTGCTTGCGCACATAGGCGGTGTCTTTCGGTGGGACAGTTTTGTTGTCACCGTCTGCATTGCCTCGCGTGTTGGTTACAGATGTCATGGGCGTTCTTTTTTCTTCCTCAATTGCCAGTAAGTATTCATGCCGAGGTAATTTAGTGTAGCTAGTGCCAGACAGGCAGACTTCGCGAGAGTGGATAAGACTTGGGTTATGATTTTAGCGTACACTGCAATTAGTATCTGCATCATGCAAAACCTGTTCGGACACATTAAGGGTATTCATCCCTAAATAAAAGTGAGTATTGAAACTCGAATTTTTCCATCAACTCATTTTCATTGACCATCGTTGTAGTCAAATCATAGCACAACTTCATGTGTTTAGACATTCTTACTTTGAGTTCGGCAAACTTTTTTTTAAATATATTTTTGTACTTAATGATTAAGCTAAACAGTTTGTTAATTTAAAAACATCGTTGAGATTAATTTAGGATCATAGGGATATCAATAACATCCTTGGTATTTTATATACATGTTACAGTGCAGCGAGTCACGTACAATTTTTCGACTTACTATTTCATGTATCATTAGATGTATGATACAGATATACATATGCATCACAAAATCACACTCTCTGCAGTTGGGAATAAAATGGAGTATTATTCATTTATTTCTTCAAATCAAAACCTGAAATATAAGTTTATCTTACTGTTTTAAACTGTTAAACTTACATCTTTTAACAAAATTTTCAGGTGGAAATTAATCTTAAATAACGATTTTAAAAGACATATAGGTATAAGGTATATGGCTCACCTGAGCCGAAGGCTCAAGTGAGCTTTGCTGATCAAAATTTGTTTGTTGTCTGTCGTCGTAAACTTTTCACGTTTTCTCATCTTCTCCCCCAGAACCACTGGGCCAGTTTCAACCAAACTTGCCGAAAAGCATCAGTGAGTGTAGGGAATTCAAGTCTGATTGAATGAAGGGTCTCGCCCTCTTTAAGGGGAAGATGATTTAGAATTATTACAAATTTGTTAGCATTATTAAAAAATATTAAAAACCATTTTGCCAGATAAATGGAAACTCGTGTGGAAGCAACTTCGGGTAGTGTAGATTCAAGTTTATTCAAATCATGATTCAAAGTGAGAAAACCTTTAAATAACTTCTGGAAAAGGAAAAAAAAACCTGAAACTTGTGTGAAACCACAGATTAAAGTTTGATCAAATCCTAATTCCTAATTCTAATTCCCTGGAGAAAAGCAGGGCCACCGAGGGGGAATTTTAAGATATAAATTAAGAAAAAAACTCACATTTACTGAAATAAGAAAAAGGGCTTGATATTAAGCATAAAAATGTGTGGATGAAAATTGGAAGATTTTGTGCAAGATCTACTGTACTAAATAGTCAAGATATTTTGAATTTGATACTTATTTGATCAGAATTATTGCTATTGTTTCTCAGGTATGCGATGTGGTTATTGGGCCTTTTGCTTACTTTTTTCGAAAATTATCAAACAATTTTTTTTATAAAGAATTTATAAATAATGTCTCGTGACATTTTGGTGCATTGTTGAACACCATTTCGTGCATTTTTGGAACATAAATACTCCTTTTAATAATCAGAATGCCTTCATAGTTCATTGCCTACAGAAAAGGTATTAAAATTAATGTCGAACAATTTGCTCGCCTTTGAAATACAATTTTTGTGTCAGAAACAGTAAAATTGATTTTAATTAACGTTCGACATTTACTTACAATAAGTTATTCATGTGTATTCTGTACGAATACCTTTTATTAACTTAAACAGTATGTTATTTTGGAGAACATGTCTAGCTTTGATTCGAAAGCAGAACGCCGAAACTCAGGCAAGAGTAGCTTTCGCTCGTCAAGCATGAGTGAAATATGTGATTGTGACAAAATGAAACGAGATCCTGTACAGGAATTAGCACGATAACGAACCCTCTTACTGTTCATTGGCACTGAGCGCATGCAATTATTGAAAGAACATCGAATTTTGAAAGCCCCTTCCCCCAAAAAACCCCACAAACCCCATCCCCAACCACTCGATAGGCGTGACCACATATATTATAGACATGTATGAACAATGTGAAAGTGAATTAATGGTTTAGACGCCTGGCTGAGTTAAGTGTTTTTGTGATCATGATGGTCACGCCTTCAAGATTTTGATGCAGTTTATTCCTTACATCAGACAACTGTTTTAAGAGCTTTCAGATTGTAAGCATATCTCTATCATTTCGTCATCACAGGCTCTAGTAAGTACAGTTGCCATGTTTCTAAATTGTTATGATATGATTAGTTATCCGTTCGAAGGCCAAGTTCAGAGATTTTGAAAATTTGTCATTTGAAGAGTATAGGGAATCGTGTAAAACCCCATGTCTATGAGTCTCTTGACGAATTAATTTTACTATCAACAACCACTTCTTACGAATCATTTAAAAATAAAAATGCTTTCTTCGGTGGATCATTCGAGCTATGAAGGTACATGTAGCTAAAATTGCTAACGCGGGTTTTGTATATTTTTCCTGCAATGTTAGCTATACATTCATACTCACATAAAACATGAAAGAAAGCATATGACTGTTTATATTTGCATCTACCTTTAAATCATTTAATCAATTATCCATAAAAAGTAAGTAAAAGAACGTAACTCTTTATTGTCGATAAAAACGCTACACAAAGCATATGTGAAGGTAACCATGGTAACTACAGATACCCGGAAGTCTGAGGTCAGTCCGTGCAAGGCTTTGGAGTTCATCTACCAAAAAATAACTTAAAGTCAACATCAAAATTATTAAGAAGACATCAATGAACGACGTAAAAATCATTTATTATAACTACTATACATATAAATAAGTTGTCATTTGAAAATCTATAGAATAATTCCAAAAGCAGTTTAGAATGCGTATATATTCTTACACCGACAGAAGGGTTATTTCACCGGATCTTCTGTCTTGACATTTATGTATACGAATTACAATCGATAATCGTAAGAAATAGAGGCAAAACATTAGTGAATGTAAATATATCAAAAAGTACTGATATTCCTCCCTGGGGGCAACTTTTTTCTATTTCTCATTTTTACGGAAAGGATGCACCACTATTGTTTTAAGGCAGCAGTGTCAGTTAAAACTGTGCTACTACAGGCGTAGGCAAGATACAGATCCTCGAATACAAGCAAATTGCCGTGAGAGCGAAACCAAGGTCAAAGCATTGGTCTCGATGTGAGTTAAACATTCTCAAATATGACGTCAAACAATACTTTAATCTAGCCAATACCAAGAATGTCAATTCTTATAGAACATGAGCGCATCTAGATGTGAGAGGCCTGGGAAGGGGGGGGGGGCAGATCCTCTCCTGGAAAATTCACACTTATGAGTTAATTTATCTAGATCGGCACAGTTCCAGTTGATTATAAATGACCTTGTACTAGTTATAGTAAATCACTTCCATTCGGTCAAGTAAAAGCAGGCGCGGATCCAGAATTTTTTTTTCCCGGGGGGGGGGGGGGGGGCGAACCTTTTCACAATAATATAATAACAGTTAACTCATTTTTCATTTTGCAAATTCCAGGGGGGTCCGGATCCCGACCCAACCCCCTTAAATCCGCGCATGTTAAGCCGTCCACGTGTAAAAAAAGGCTTCAGAGACTGAAAAGCGTCGCGGATGGATAGTTACATTTCTGACTGCTTTCCTCAAACGTGCAGTTATTAATTAAGGCAATACTATATTAATAACTGTGTAAAATATGAATAAAACCAACTGAGGGAGTAGGGCTCCTTCTTGTTGTAACTGTATGTTCTGATAAAGACTCTACGATTGGTAAAGCTGTTGCACAACTACATGTAATGCATGTATAAGTACTTATTTAGTCAGTTTTATTTCCTCTGAGATACTGCTTTACTACTGTACTAAGTAGAAGAAACAAATGATTCTCCCAAAAGCAGTAAGTTCAATGTCTGGGATTGAAACTCTGCATACCGTTATTAACCATAGGTTGCCCTCCAGGGTGTTTTAAATTATCTGATGAGCAATCTAAGAACATATTAAGCAAATCCACCCCCATAAATTAATTAGACTTGCTGCAAGTTTTATCATATGTCTTGTTTTGTGCTTAGTCAGAATAGAGAAAAGGGGACTATTTCATCAATAAAAACCCGGAGAAAAGAGCTCGTAAGTCTTTTTTTTCCTTTTTTTACGTTCTTTCTTTCATTGATATATTGTTTAAGTATTATCAGTAATACATATGAAATTCATCTTGGAACATCAATTTAAATGAACATAATAATACTGGTATTGTTTTATTGTTTTCATTTATTCCTTTGGTCCTTGGCTTTTATCGGTGAAGAGTTTTTTTCACATTAAAATTGCTAAGATATTGTGAAAATAAAAAAAAAAATGCCGAATAGTTTAGTTTAAGTTTTGAATAGCAGGTGTGCATTAAAAAACAACGTACAGAAATGAAATGTGATGCAGTGTATCAGAATATACGCTGGAGGCTTTCAGGCACGTGTGTCGGATAATTTTATAAGTCATGCCAGTACCGCAGTCCCTAAAAAACCCAGTTAGCATGACAATTGGATTACATACCACATTCGTCAAATTTGTGTTCGTTTGTAGATAAAAAAAATTACAACAGGACCGAAAGTAATAGTGACTTTGATGCATAGCTTTCCTAGAACGGCTAAAAGTTAGCGAAACCCCCATGGCGATTGAGTTTACCGTCATGCTGTACGCCGAGAGAGCGTTGGAGGGAAATCATTGGGAAGAGCGCTCTATGGCGCGGAAACAAAACTGCCTTCTGGTGTGTCTTTGAGATATTTTTATTGGTAGAGTAAACAAAGTTCCAGGAGAGGGTCCATAAAGATCATGGGTTTTTCAACACTTGCAAATATTGCTTTTCTACAGAGTTCTTTAGTGCTTAACTTGTTCTGTTTCCCCAAACATCATAATCGCACTCTCACTATTTTATCGGAAACACTAGTTTGTCTTACAAAAATTATTTTTGCATAATTGAATTTAAATATAAATCACAAGTATTTGATTATGCTCATATACTTAATTCAAAACCGAATAAAATATTGCCATATGCAGTGCATTTTTATTGTTCTTTTATACATTATAACTTCTTTACTATTTTCCGAGGTAAAAACCGTCTGTACAATAAAAGATATAAAACAATTTCTAGAACTTTTTGTAATACACACAGACTCACATATACCAAAAACTTGCACATATTAACGTACAAATTTATAATGATTGAATTAAAGGGAAAACCCATGATTAATGAATAAATTAGTAATCTGTCTACAGGAGGTTTGCATTATACATGTACTATAAATATCTTGGCATATTTGAACAACGATAAAATCTTTATAAAAACAGATAACGAGTGACTACCATCTTATCGATTTTAACTGGATTTCATGTGCATCGTTTGGAAATTGCATAGACAATTCAAGATGTAAATTTTATAGTTTTGTCGCAAAAATCGCATTTAAAAAGAGAAGAAAGCCTGGGATCGGCACTTAACATTCTTTCACTGCAAATTTGGAATGGATCAATTTTCAATTGTCCGCCAAATAAATGTATGCGAGTGAAAAAGTCCTGGGGGTTAGAAATCAATGGAACTCGGTGTTAATAAGATCTACAAATTGTTTAAACGTGCAAAACAATACATGGACCAATACAATGATAGAGTTATCAGAATCCGGGCAGGTCTTAACCAGCTTCCATCCATACACTACTGCTTTGGCCTTCCGGTGCTGATCTCAAAAACAAATGTTACAACCACTGCAAACATCACTCAACTACTACTCTCAGGTCTCCGTGTAAAAGGGATTTTTAAAATTTGATTTTTTGTTGGGGTCCCTTCAGAACATACATATAACGCCGAAAGTGAAGAGAATCTTCGATTATTATTTTTTTGTTGTGTGCGAAGCAGTATCCTGGTATTGGAATGGTGTTTACGTACAACGTGTATCTCCACGCATTCACATGCATTATGTGAGGCCCTAAGACGAGCCGAAGAATTTCATTAATTAAGTTTGGAAAGTTACAAAAGCATGTCCAGGATTAAGCAAAGAAGTACGCTTGTTATCGTAGTATTTATAAAGTGGAAAACAGGAACTTCTGAAAATGCCTAACAAAAATGGCTTGGTGCTTGGCCTTTGAAATGTCTTTTTTTGGGGGGTTATAAAGATAGAAAATCTAACAGGATTAATGGAATGTTTGATATTTTGTTTCCAGTGGGACAAGCAATCAAGAAGTTAAAGCTTCGGAAATCTTCCCCCGGGAGAGCTCGAATTCCACCACGGGGATCTGTGAGAAAGAGGTTACAGTCAAGTCAGTCATTCATGTCTACTGGAGGTAAGAGAGAGAGAGAGAGAGAGAGAGAGAGAGAGAGAGAGAGAGAGAGAGAGAGAGAGAGAGAGAGAGAGATAGAGAGAGAGTTTCCTCATCCAAAGAACGACCGATGATTTATTTATGGATTGAGTTCCGGGCTTATAATTTTAAATCGTCTCTACCATACATTAGAACGTCTTGATTATGCCATATTGATAAATCAATGCCGTTATTCCTTAATCCCGCTATGTAAAGTCTGATATTTGCAAAACAGTTTCCGGTAGTGGAATCGGCTTTTTCATACAACATTGATGGAGTATGCAATGAAATTGTCAGCGCAAAAATGATTTTTTTCCTGGCTCTGTAAATTTGTCGTCGCTTCTCTACTGAATGAGATGAAACTAAGTACAGTCACTCAATTCAATGTTTCCGTATTTATAGAAAAAATAGTTAAAGTAGAAAAAAGGAAATCTATTTTTAAAAACCTCAGTAAGAAAAAACACAACCTGATAACACAAGAACATGCTTTTTAAAGGTTCATAAGGGTTGAGTGTATCGCGTTTACATGTTGTTGTAACGGATTCAGATTAAAAATAAAGAAGCTTTGAGGTTTTACGTCATACCGTATATTCACTCAATGGAGAGCTCGAACAGATGGAAAGGCGAACATACACCGAGTTTGCAATATGTCAGCTCTGACTTAAGAACTAATACACAATGAACGACAAAGACTTTTCGCAATGTTATAATAATACTGAGTATTCTTTTTCAACAAATCTATTTAATGGGTACCAAAGGAACGCAAACGAGTGTGATAAAACTAGAATTCACAGCTTAAGTATCTTTGCAAAAGTGCAAATGTGGCTCCTGTGGCATAAAATAAAAGATAAACTCAAGCAATCAAAGCACATTTGGAAAATAAAAGGATAGAAGCAAGTGTTTATTAGTCGAGTGTTTTGCCTCTGTTGTAAAACGGTAAAAACAATAACGGGCACTTTTCGGTGTACAGTGCGCGCAGACGGATGAAAGCACTGTTTTGTTTGCTAGGTCTTACAGATCCATTCTGCTTATTGTAAATTTTATCACACTTAGGCATTCCTTTGATATGTCGTACAACAGGGTCCAGATACCGACAAGAAACTATCTGTAAAGAGCACATTGGATCTTCGTATAAATCTCTGTGAGCATCTCTAGGAAAGGTTCAAATTCAATTGTACATAAATGAAATTCATTAGAGTCGATAAAAGTTATTATAAATGCAAAGAACTGAAGTCCCAGAATTTTGAAGCTGTATGATTATTTGTTTAAAAAAACATGCCTTGGATGTTGTCAAAATAATGAAAGTTTTCAAAATTATACGATTCTAAAGTGCATTTTTTGGTAAAAGTCAACAAAAGTCGGGAAAAAAAAGAAATTATGGGGGTCCATAATATAAAGAAATAGCTCATGTGTGAATTGATTGAGTTCGACCTTTTTTTTTGTTAGACTAAATATTTGCAAATAGGAAAACTTACTTATGGTTTTATTTAGACACATGTATAAAACAAACGGTTATGTAGAATGGAGGTCGTCCTTGTTTACAAAACACTGAGATGTGTTTTCTTTAGTGTTTCTTTTTATCAATTTGCAGTTGACTTCTTCCATTTCTTATACTTCATTATCATGTTTGACTCAATATGTTTTTATGCACATCAAATCGGACTACGTGCAGGTTTAACTCGACACAATATGGTCTAATTTTACATCCGTTTTATGGAAGGTTTGTTCTCCATTCTACAACTACGAAAAATAGGCATTCTGGATTGCTCATGGCGATTTGAATTAAATTGGTTTGTATTATGAAAATAATGATAGAAATATCAGTGTTTCAAATAATTATACAAATGCATGGTGAGTATTGGAATGCAACAACTAATGACTGTAAAATATTAGATAGAGACAGGCAATTTATATAGTGATCATTTGAATTACAGTTATATTCGTAATATGCATCATATTGACAATTAACTTTTCTCTCTACTTTTGCAAACTGAGCTAAAACGGGTCAAATCGACGCTTTATAGCGCCATGCTTTGGAGTTCATCTTTAATTGTGTATCGAGTTTACCGACTCGTAAAATAGGGTGTTATGGATCAATTGCTGAAAGTTGATAATTCCAGAAATCGATCACATTTTGACCGAATATAACAATGCAGTTCGTATTAATACCGTGGCATTGAGAAGTGAAATGCAGGAAAGTCGATACATTACCTTTACACACCTGGGTTATGTAGAATGTTGAATGATAATTGCTTTTTATATGTGATGCATGGTTTAACTGATTGTTCAAAGTTGATACCCTGAAGTTAAACAGTCCTCCAAAATCTAATATGCATTTTGAATCTGTGATATTGGACCATTATTAAACAATTGAGAGAATTTAAATTCCACTGAATGCTAAAGGTTATATGTAGTTGCACTGTGCTGAGGTGTTTTATTATACAAAGAAGTAAAGTAGAAAGTTGTGTCAGTAACAGTGGTTCTTTTTTAAACCACCAGAAATTTAAGTTTTCTGATACCAGAAATTAAAAAGTTCGATATTTTGTCATATTTTGTCATATTAATTCATTTAAAAAAAATGGTTCTTTTTTATACCACAAGTAATTTAATTTTTCTGATACCAGAAATTCTGAAGGCCTTCATTGAAATAAAAAGATTCGATATTTTGTCATATTAATCTATATAAAACAATGGTTCCTTTTGGTACCACCAGATATGTTATTTTTCTGATAAAGAAAGGTTTTAAATAAAACATTTGCAATCCCAAATGATGGGTCATTTCGAAAGATATAAGTAGGCATTGCATGTAAACTGTGTGATGTTAAAGTCAATTTTCTTTACGTGTTACGTTTATTGCTGTTAGCATAATGCCAATTAAATCAAGTCGACATAACGGTTATTTATCATGAAAAGTTACAATTGCACATGCATCTACTGGATAGGTCGTAACAATTTCATCACTGTAGGCGATGCACCTCTTGCTTGTATATAGTAACGGAATTGTAGTTCTGTATTCAAAATGCCAACAGCTTTGCCTAACTGTACAGGTCAAATCGGGGAACCGACAAATATGAATGCCATACAGTCGTAAGTTCATCGCAAGCAAACAACTTGTATACATGAATGTTTGCACACCTAAACTCAAAGCACGTTCATAGAAAACCTGTTGAGGAGCTTAGTAGCAGGAGATAGGGAAAAGCATGGCTCAGATATATATCCTATTTCCCTACACGCAAAATGCTGGGGCGTGTGAGAATGAAAAAGTGCATCGATGATGTCTATCTTCTCATGCAAACGTACCATTAGACATATGGCTGTCTTACAACACAAAAGCATCGCGATGCTGACTGATTGAAAAACTATAGCGACCCTGCGTGTCCTTCGCCGCCTGGTAGAGCAAGCTGATGAAAAATTCTGTTTATGCCTCATATGTGATTATTGAGGACACGCGTAATTCCTTTATATTCATGGGATCTCTATTCATCTACATTGTCAAAAGGGCAATCTCTTGGGACGGGAGGCTATGAATCAACTAGCTACGTATTCTCAGGAGAATAGGCCGGATAAGCAACTAAAAGAAGTTTTTCAAAATAATAAATAGGTTATTATATGTAATCATTTTTATGCTTCATATTGAATGCCGAACCATAAATGCATTTTGTTTTTTAACATTGACGTGTAGATTATCAATTATAACCCACTTCCTTGCCCCATCATCCACAATAATGATATTAGTAATACATGACTTTGTCGACATTCCTATCTTATATGTAGCAAAATCAGCTTGTTGTTTTGCATGATATTTCTACGCACTATGATAATATTAATCCGGTATAATAAAGCTAAGACAGGAACGTATGTCTTGTATGCTGTGTAATTGTATATACATGTTTTAATGATACAAACCCTGACACCCATAAATTGTCTCTTTGTCTAAAATAAGATATTGAGAATATTTCGAATCAATTTACATAGAATTAATGTTTTTAAACCTTTATTCGTCTATAAATTGATAAAAGATTTATTTGTTCAACTCTTTAGCATCATATCTACATATATCTGTATATATAGCGGAACATAAGTTGTCTGAATTGACAATATCAAATTTTGAAAACAGTTTGCAAATTTACTCCCACAAACAGCTTTGTTACATTCACTGCTTTCTCGCAGCAAATAGTTTTTACATTTCTATTTGATGTTTTATGTTAATGTAAATTCCTACTTGAACACAAGGTATCAATATTCGCGTAGATTCGCAAAAAATATAGATTTTAAAAGCACGTTTTTTATTTCTGGCCTTTGTAAACTTTATGAAGTTCAGCCCTCGCGATTTTTATTCTCGCGAATGGCGGCGTGATCGCAGAATTCAGTACTTATTACATGTATCGTATAACAGAAAGAATGTGCACTATTTTGTTGACATTGGATTGAGCATGCAACGATCAAAATAGAGTAAACTCTATTCCATTCCAATATAAACCTATTATCGGCTTCCAAATCCCAGTAAAAAAGAATTTCTATAAGTAGATAACGAATTTATCTGCGGTCGAAGACATGTGATGTAAACAAACTATTATAAGTTAGGGGAAACAAGTTCTGTCCTCTAGAGCACTGAATGGGGGTATACTTTATAGATTTACTCACTTTAATGTTCATAAGACTAATTCATAAACAGAATAACAAAGTTACAATCCCAATAGATTGTTCTATATTCAATGTTTTGTGTGTGTTTTTATTTTCTCTCTTTCATGCTCGGTCGATAGCTATCCTGCAAGGCAAAGAAACTAGAGTCATCACTTATTCATCCTCATAGATGAGATTTTATGTCGAATATTTCTATCTGACGCAAGCAGCTCCGGTCCCCAAACATTAAATAAGCCCACCAATTTCCCATTCTTTCAGTAGTTTATTTCTTCATCAGCTTTAAGAAGGAAGTCAAATAAATACTTGTTTATGAATGCTGATAATCACATTTTTTCTCATTTTTCATGAGATGAAAAATAAAGATTGTTTAGTATGAATGAATACATTGACCTTTTTAGAGGGGACGCGGTAAAAGCTGATGTTAGGAAGTGTTCGGTATATTGGAGACATTTGGGACAAATTTACTCAAAACTCTTGGCTAAAATTAATCTCTTGACGTAATCTGTAAATTGGTTGACGCTTTTTCTTTCAGTGACATTTTCAAATTAAGTTAGCACTGATGTCAACTTCTGATTCTTTGTTGCTGTAATAATTTCGTTGCAGACCAACTTAATTTCAGAATAGAGTAAGTAAAATTTGAATTATGTATACCCCCCCCCCCCCCCACTTTCCTTCCCCCGGCCCGGCACAATTCTCTTGTGCTGTCACATAACGCGCATGCCATATTTTGGGAACTATCATTTTCCATTAAGTTTATGGCATTAAAAAATGAAATCATTTTGAAATCGGATTTGATTGTTGCGTAAGATCTCTAGTATTTTTGCTTTACACGTAAGAACTTTTTTGGCTAGTTTTACTATAGTATTTGCTATCCAGTGACTGGATATATGAAATATGTATAATATTTTCACATGTATTAACCGAAAAAAATGGATAAAAGATGGCTACATTCTAAACATATTAGTACATGTATTGATCTGGATGTTTCATGTGTAACCCCCCAAAAATCAAATCAAATCAAAATAAAATCTAATGCTTCAATCATACTGACATCTTCGCTAGGCAAGGGTTTCCGATACACTACTCTTCTCATATACGAAGTGTATCGGAAATCCTTGGCTAGCGAAGATGTCATACTGATTAATAAATACCGTGCGTGATGTTGGAACCCATGCCCTAATTTTTGCCCTCTTCGGCCCCAAGAGGTTATAGTATAAACAATGAACATTAAAACTTCCTCATACATAAACGTTTTTTTATCCATGTCAACTTCACATGATGAAAATCACTTTTCCCACCGTAGAAATCTGTCGTATTGTAAGCGTACATTGGACATACACATCCAAATTGTGACTTACCTTCGACCCCAGGAGTAAATTAGGTTTAACCTAATCCCTGGCAATCATGCTTTAACGAAGTATATTTCATATATAGGGAAGCCTTTGTAAAAAAAAATATAGCTACTAGTGAATAGAATTCGGAAGGGGTGTAAAGGGGGTGGGTTGACCCCCCCCCCCCCCCTCAACTGAACAAATTTGAACTCCCTTTTAACCAAGTATGCTTTCTTCTAAGTTTGGTTAAAATTAACATGTTGTTATGTAGAAGAATTTGAAAATGTCAGAAGTTTAAAAGACGGACTTGCGTAATTGCGCTCAGGTGAGCTAGAAATCAATTACATGTTTTTACCCATTGATAACATTCGACACTCGATGAGTAAAACAACAAAGATTAAATGGTGGATATCATGAAATTCAAGCTAGAGATATAATATTTTTGAGCTTTAGCGTCAAAGAGGCAATAAGAAAAAAAACTGATGTAAAAGTTACACAATTTGAACCTATAACAGTTGATTTACCACAGAACACGGATTACCAATCTGGTAGTAAATTATGACATCAAAGTCTGGCCTTTAAAGATATGACATTGCAACAAATGAATATTTTATATGGGATATGGATTTTCTTACACTCCGCAGATGTTTTAAGTGAAATTTACACCGTCCCTTATCTATTCAATATTTTTTCTTAACAAGCGTATATGCTATTTTGCACGATTCTTACGCATGGGCAGTTTTAGTATTGAAAGACCGGAATTGAAAATAATGTAATAAAACAATCTTGTCACAGTGTTCATGACCATTCTCTCAAGCTTGGCAGGGTTTTGTTTTCAGACTCACCCAATGGGGACGTAAACATAAACGAACAATTATCTGAAACAATTTGTTTGCTTTTCATCTTTCTTTTTTATGAGGAGAATGCGAAGGGGGTGTTCGATTTATTTGTTACAATATCAAATAGTATGCCACATATTGATCATCAGATTAGCTTAGTGGTTACGTAATCGGATTAGTGAAAGCCCCTTTTATCCCGATAATGTGCACAATTGCTGAAGTTAAAAGTTGTATATCTGTTATAGGCCTGGGTGAGGCGGATGTGTAATTACTTGCGTGATAATGTCTGACATCTGAGGATGTCGATGGCGTTTCTTTCTCGCGGCCTGACTCTAAAATAGAATGAACAATGTAAATTCTCTTGGTGCAGTAATAGGGTCAATAACAGTCTTGTTAAATTTGCAGATTTGACTTGTAAATTGGAAACGTGATAATTCTGCAAGTTGTTCTTGCGTCAGTGCTGCATCTAATTTTGTAAGACGCACAATTTACACATTATAGAAAATGGAAAACGAGCAATGCCGGTAATTAGAAAAGCGAGGTTTAACAATTTGAAAAAAAAACAAGGAATTAAAATATCACAGAGAAATTAAAATAAGTTCTCAGCCTCTTCACTACAGTATATACAAGAATTGCTTGAAAAAAGTTCAAAAGGGTTTTATGTAGTCACAAAAAGACGAACTACTCTCACTGGCACCAAGCAGTGACATTATTTACTGAAATAAATAAAAAGTCTGATTAAGGGAAAAAAGGAAACGACAACACAGAAACGTAGATACAATGCACCTTTCGTTTCCGACATTGACCGATTCTCATTGAGAGAGCCCTCGCTGGCTGTTGTGGGAGAACCAGTAGCGCTCAATGCTTTGACCATGTCTACTATCAATCAAAACTGCCAATCCAAACTACACTCGTCCCTGGACGTTCATCTATGTATACGCCGAATTCACCACTGGCACTTGATTTTTTTTTTTGGTGCATAGCTCTTACACAGACTTGACGGCGAAAAATATCAATGATTCCAGCAATTCTCTACTTGCAGAGCTTCGTAAGGCCAGCATTTTTTTAATTTTAGGTTTACAAACCCGCCGCTCGGTTTTCTGAGTTTTTAGAAAAAAAATAAAATTACAAAAAAGATCTTTTTTTTCTTCCCGACAGCAAATTTTTCCTAGTAGGAAAAGTGTATCGTCATTGTTATCACAGAGGCATAAAATCTGCTCTTTTTGTGTCATGATAGCCTAAAAATTTCTTACGCATCTTTTTCTCGTGCTTCATTCTTCAGAGAAGCTTCTACAAACACTCTGCTGTAAGTTTCATACTTTGAAGTTTTACCGACAGTGTTGACCAGTGGCTAGACGAGATAGTCACACCTCACTGAACATGGCTTCGATAGTTACCTGTGCAGCTGTTTTCAAGTACATCACTGTAAAATGATTCCCTTTCTTTTTGTGTTGAATTTGGCATATGTTTAAACATTTATTTTACAGAGAGAGAGAGAGAGAGAGAGAGAGATGTATTAGAGATATTATAAATTTCTGCAGTAACTATTCTCATGAACATTTTAAAGTGACCTGCATAGTGAATTAAAAAAAATCATATTTTGCATATTATTGTTTGTGCATTTTCCGTTATTTTCAATCAAAATTTACCATTTCATAATTCATCGCATAGTTGTACTTTGTACATGGAAATTCAACAGGATAAAATACACGCACACATATAGTTGCAGTGATTTTATAGAGTCTGTTCACATTCACAATGTTATGTTTGAGTTTTCTCACATATGAACACCCAAACCAATTTTGTAAATAAAATGTGAGAGATCAATGAAGTTGAATATTTTTTAACTAGTCTACTGCAGAAAACATGAAAGTAATAAATATTTTGTATATTAATAATTATATACTAGTATCATACAGGAGAAAACATTATGACTTTATGTACATAAAATTTAGGTTTTTTTTTTTTATAAAATGAAATGTTGACATGTCCGACAATAGTCTGACTAGTAACTTTGAATCTTGGGCTAGTAACTTTATGGCCAAATTTTGTAATTGCACACCCCTGACATTGCTATATGTACATGTAATTTCAAAGCTGTATGTCTAATATTCTATTGTACTATTTCAGTGATGTTACACAGATGACATACTTTTCACATGCTACACTTGATGCAGTTACACACCACTATCATGAAGTTGTTATTCATTATATTATTAGAATAAAGATGATGTCATAAAAGTGTTTTTTCTCCCACAGAACTTTACAATTTTGTGGTTCGTAAACCTAAAAATAAGAAAATTGTAGGTCAAAAGAGATTTTTATTTTTTTTTTTATTTCCTCCTCCTATGGAACTTTATCATTTTGTTGTTTGTAAACCTAAAAATAAAAAAATGCTGGCCTAATTCGGTTCGAAATTCTGATGTGCCTCCGATGAAAAAGGGTGCATGGAATGCTACGATGAATTTGCTTGGAGCTTTATTGTGATAAAAGAGTGTGATTTTATTAGCACCGACTCTGATTTTGTCTATTTTTACATCTTTGATCGATACTAGCGGAAACTCGCCAATTTTTTCTATTACTCTTTATTGATGATTTCTCAACAATATTTAAAATATATCACCGTGTTACAAAATACGTGACCCACACTCTCGTTATGACCAACCTTTCTTAAATGAAATAAATAGACATAAAAAATTTCTCCCACAATTGTTCGTGTTTGACCTCATTTTATCAATGAACCGTGTTGCAACCACTATTGCAGACCCGGTATTAACAATACAAGTTAAACAAAAACTTTTATATAATGTATTCTCTCGGTGAAAAAATTTGAATGAACCTTATTTATGTACAATGTTATTAATAATGATAATTTGAATATTTCAAATGTTAAACAATTTGACTGTGTATCTCAAGGCTTATATATACAATAGAAAACATGATGACCAAGTTCAAGTTCATTCATCAATTACTTAGAACACATTATATATGGTATATAAGGTACATTTAATAAACATACATTTTAGATTTATGACAAGGTCAGCGGAGTACAATTCATGAAAAAAAATAAAATAAACAAAACAACTAAAACAAGTAATGAAAAAATATTAGGTTTCAGTGTGTCAAGTAAGACAAACTAACTCATATATTTTTAAACATATACATAAGTTTTTAAATGTTTTATACTGTTTGACATAATCTCATGAAATTTAATATCATTAGGTCTTGTGTAGTAACTCCTTTGTAAAAGTTGACAAGGAACTGCAATTTTTTATTCGTTATATACAAAATACAAAATCTTTTGTTATATTGAGTACTAATCAATCTGCCAGAGTCTACTGGTGGTTCTAAAAAAATGGTTCTAACTGAAGTCCGAAGTCTATTTTGTATCTTAAAAGTTCTGTATATTTTATCTTAGATAAGGTAAGCATATCTCTCGACAGCGATTTAAGAGATTGATGAGAATTTACGTTCATTCTCAAATGCATTTTGAAGTGTTCTGCAGAATACTAGAGTTTCAGAGATCAATACTTCAGCAGGTTTCCATTGGTGTAAGGGACACAACTCTATCAGCGGGCAATCGGTTTTTAGAACGCAGTTCGCAATTGAATAGTGAACTGCGTTCTATCTAGAACGCAGTTCGCAATTCAAAATTTAGATTTCATATTCGCAGTTCGCAATTGAATAGTGAACTGCGTTCTATCTAGAACGCAGTTCGCAATTCAAAATCTAGAATTCATATTTGGGGCCCGATTGCCTTATATGCAATTGAATAGTGAACTGCGTTCTAGAACGCAGTTCGCAATTCATATTTGGGGCCCGAAATTTTCAGGGGCATCTACTAGTGGTATTTCACTACCACTGTGAAAATATGTTGATGCAGTTATCTATAGTTTTTGAGATTTGTATGGTGTCCGGATAGGGCCATTTGCGTTAGCGCGACATCGCGTTCAGATAAACGAGACATCGCGCTAACACATGTACACAACGCACCGTCGCGCTATCGCAACTTTGCACAACACGCCGTCGCGCTAACACAACTTTGCACAACACGCCGTCGCGCTAACACAACTTTGCTTAACACGCCGTCGCGCTAACGCAACTTTGCAAGTTTCACAGTCTAGTAGGAAGTCGTGTCCGGAAATATTAGAGTGCGCATGCTGAAATCTGTAGGCCTGCATGCAAGCATGGATGAAAAATAAATAAAATGTACTTTGAAATACATATATTATTTTCAATTATTATCAATACATATGAATAAGAATATAGTTACTATAGTATGTCACTGTATAAGGATATGCTAGAGTGCATATAAATTATTAATAAATCTACCAATTGATAAATTTACCTCAAATATTCGATATAATTAATTAATTCAGCAATGATATATTTATAACATGTACATGTCACAAATTCATATTAGGTGCTCTGTATATTACCAAAGCAAAGAAATTTTAAAATGTAAAATTACAGGTATATAACATGTCACACTGGCGTCGGAAGCAAGTTGAAAGGGGGGGGGGGGGGCTCGAATAATCCTCAGAAATATTGAGAGAAAAAACCTAATTCCCAAAATCATGAAAATCCTAATCCGTTTGTGTGCGTGTGTGTGGGGGGGGGGGGGGGGGGGGGGGTAATCCTATACTTCCAAAACAAAAATCTTTCCGGCCATACATCTTTTTTCCCCAAATCATGAAAATCCTAATCCGGGGGGGGGGGGGGGGGGGGGGGTATGCCTTTCACTCCAACTTCTAAATCTTTCAAACGTACATTACGGAACAATTATGTTTCCTGCGAAAAAAAAGTGTGTGTTGGGGGGGGGGGGGGGGCTGTACCCTCTATTCTGCTATGTTCCTAATGGTTAGGTATAACTTAGCAAAAAAAGACAGCCCCCCCTCCGGTTCCGACGCCTATGTGTCATGAATATATTATTCTTGATTTAATGAATTTTATTAAATATTTAAGGTAAATGTATCAATTGGTAGATTTTATAATAATTCATATCCTTATATAGTGACACACTAGTAACTATATTTTTATTCATATGCACTGATAATTAATGAAAATAATATATATATTTCAAAGTACATTTTATTTATTTTTCATCCATGCTTGCGTGCATGCATATTTCAGCATGCGCAGTCTGATATTTCCGGACACGACTTCCTACTAGACTATGAAACTTGCAAAGTTGCGTTAGCGCGACGGCGTGTTGTACAAAGTTGCGTTAGCGCGACGGCGTGTTGTGTGTTAGCGCGATGTCTCGTTTATCTGAACACAATGTCGCACTAACACTAATGGCGGCAATCGGTTTTTAAACGCAGTTCGCAGTTCGCAATTGAATAGTGAACTGCGTTCTATCTAGAATGCAGTTCGCAATTCAAAATTGGGGCCCGATTGCCTTATATGCAATTGAATAGTGAACTGCATTCTATCTAGAACGCAGTTCGCAATTCAAAATTTAGAATTCATTTTTAGGGCCCGATTGCCTTATATGCAATTGAATAGTGAACTGCGTTCTATGTAGAACGCAGTTCGCAATTCAAATTGTTGAATAGTGAACTGCGTTCTATCTAGAACGCAGTTCGCAATTCAAAATTTAGAATTCAAATTTGCGGCTTATCGGCAGCGTTTAAGTCCTGTAAGACTGCGTTCATGAGATTATATACCATTTTTGAATAAGTTTTCTCGTTATGTCACAAATGAGATAATTTTATTACTATGCCCTGAAAATTGCTGAATCACACCGGAAACAGTTATATTGCCCTCCCGGAAACAGTTATATTTCACAGGAAATAGTTATATTGCCCTCCCGAAACTGTAATATCACCATCGCGTGCAAGAATTCTGCATATTAATTACGTCGGGTTCAAAATTCAACGAGCCAGTTGCTAAGCAAACGTAAACAGATCCGCGAATTTTAAACATGTCAGGCCAACGTCTGCGGTTTGTTCATCTAAATTCAGATGAACTCGATAGTTTAATTGATGAAAAAAATTCGGCAAATACGACAAAAGTGATAAACTCAAGCGTAGGTGTTTTAAAAACATTTACCTCTGCCTTGTGAATTACATGTAAATAAATTTGTTGATAACCCGAGTTTGATTTGTTTAAAAATGTTATATAACATATATTACATGTCTTCTCGGGCGACAATACCAGAATATTTGTCCCTCGGTGACAGGAAAGCCCTGGAGTGTTATGTCGCCCTCTGCCTTCGGCATCGGGCGACATAACACTCCAGGGCTTTCCTGTCACCTCGGGGCAAATATTCTGGTATGTCGCCCTCGAAGCCATGTAATATATGTATAATAATTTATGGGAGATATCTGATGTGTAGATTTTAAGAATACCAGGTGACATCAACCCAGAATTAAGGATATTTTCTCTTTGTTTACATGGCGGTGTGATTTATTCCTGAAGTGAAAGTCTTATCTCTAGTACGAGAATACATGATTTCATGGAAAGCATTGACCATTCTCACTCTCTTTTATCATAAATTTATCACCGAGATCCGGTACTCTGTGTGGTATTGTACATGTAGAACGATTATCGTTATCCGATACTGAACATTGTGATCGCATACATTTTAAAAATGGAATATCCTGATTCGGTGACAAAATTCGCGATCTCGGACAAATATATGGATTACTGAACATTGCTACTGTGTATACCGATCATCTTTTGAAATTTCTGATCCATGTAATTGACAACGTAATAATGGATTATTGCATCCCGACACTTAATTATCACGTACAATGATTATCGATATCCGATATTGAACAAAGAAATCATGTTTTGTACATGCATACGGATTATAATGTTAAGATATTGAACAATTTTAAAAGTAGCTTATCTTTATCAGTTATATGAGGTAATAGCTATAGTGCAGTGAATGCAGATTATCATGTATTGTAGCACTTGTGTACAGAATATCCTAATCCAATACTGGGCATAGTAATCATGTATATTTTTGTACATGTCTATGTATACAAAATATCCTTATCCAATGCTAGGCATATTAATCACATACAGTCATGTTTACATGTACATGTAAACGGAGTATTATTATGTAATGCTGGGCATAGTAATCACATACATGTTTACATATAAACGGAATATTCGTAATGTGAGATTGTGCAAAGTAATTACATACATGTGTACATGTAAACGGAGTATTCTTATGTAATACTGGGCATAGTTATCACGTACATGTTAACATATATATGGTGTATTCTTATGTAATACTGGGCATAGTTATCACGTACATGTTAACATGTATATGGAGTATTCTTATGTATTACCTGGCATAGTTATCACGTACATGTTAACATGTATATGGAGTATTCTTATGTAATACTGGGCATAGTTATCACGTACATGTTAACATATATATGGAGTATTCTTATGTAATAGTGGGCATAGTTATCACGTACATGTTAAAATGTATATGGAGTATTCTTATGTAATACTGGGCTTAGTTATCATGTACATGTTAACATATATATGGAGTATTCTTATGTAATACTGGGCATAGTTATCACGTACATGTTTACATGTAAACGGAATATTCGTAATGTGAGATTGTGCAAAGTAATTACAAACATGTGTACATGTAAACGGAGTATTCTTATGTAATACTGGGCATAGTTATCACGTACATGTTAACATATATATGGAGTATTCTTATGTAATACTGGACATAGTTATCACGTACATGTTAACATGTATATGGAGTATTCTTATGTATTACCTGGCATAGTTATCACGTACATGTTAACATGTATATGGAGTATTCTTATGTAATATTGGGCATAGTTATCACGTACATGTTAACATATATATGGAGTATTCTTATGTAATAATGGGCATAGTTATCACGTACATGTTAACATGTATATGGAGTATTCTTATGTAATACTGGGCATAGTTATCATGTACATGTTAACATATATATCGAGTATTCTTATGTAATACTGGGCATAGTTATCACGTACATGTTAACATATATATGGAGTATTCTTATGTAATAATGGGCATAGTTATCACGTACATGTTAACATGTATATGGAGTATTCTTATGTAATACTGGGCATAGTTATCATGTACATGTTAACATATATATGGAGTATTCTTATGTAATACTGGGCATAGTTATCACGTACATGTTTACATGTAAACGGAATATTCGTAATGTGAGATTGTGCAAAGTAATTACAAACATGTGTACATGTAAACGGAGTATTCTTATGTAATACTGGGCATAGTTATCACGTACATGTTAACATATATATGGAGTATTCTTATGTAATACTGGACATAGTTATCACGTACATGTTAACATGTATATGGAGTATTCTTATGTATTACCTGGCATAGTTATCACGTACATGTTAACATGTATATGGAGTATTCTTATGTAATATTGGGCATAGTTATCACGTACATGTTAACATATATATGGAGTATTCTTATGTAATAATGGGCATAGTTATCACGTACATGTTAACATGTATATGGAGTATTCTTATGTAATACTGGGCATAGTTATCATGTACATGTTAACATATATATCGAGTATTCTTATGTAATACTGGGCATAGTTATCACGTACATGTTAACATATATATGGAGTATTCTTATGTAATAATGGGCATAGTTATCACGTACATGTTAACATGTATATGGAGTATTCTTATGTAATACTGGGCATAGTTATCATGTACATGTTAACATATATATGGAGTATTCTTATGTAATACTGGGCATAGTTATCACGTACATGATTACATGTATATGGATTATTCTTGTGTAATACTCGGCAAAGTATTTACAAACATGTTTACATATATGGAATATTCTTATGTAATGTACAGCAAAGTAATCACATACATGTTTACATGTACTGAACATATTTATCTGATAACGAATTATTCAATCACTGACATGTTTACAGACTATTCTTCTCCAATACCAAACATTGCAATTTTGTACGTGTATGTACATTGTACATGTTAACATATCAAGTTGGTTCGATAGTCTTACCCATTTTTAGACTCTATTTATCTTATTAAGAAAAAGAGTTTTGTTTCAAGATAAAGAAAAAATTCAAACTTTACAGTAAAGCGTTAGTTTATAGCTTCCTTAATATTATCCTTATCTTAGAATTTCCTGATCCGGAACTGAGTATTGTTATTAGATTCAAGCTTACGGATTATTCTGAACATATGTATGATGAGCATCAATCCATTCATTGTTCATTTTTATATCCTCAATACACATTATCCTAGGTCATCATTAATTATTAATAGTAATGTAACCGTTTTTACTACACGGATAATATGTAAGAGTTGTTTCCCGTGACCCAGTGATGTCTCGCATCGGTTTATCTATCGGGATAATTTTGGTCAATTTCTTATTTCATATACTTGATTCTTTCCCAACAAACTCATTTTTAATGAAGTATATTTAGAAAATCTATGAAGTAATCACAGAAAAATATGTTCAATAAAGTAAATGTAAAATAAGAATTATTATTTTCAGGAATTTTAAGAGTGTCAATATGTTTTCTGATTGAAAAATAACAACGACGAAAATAATGATGAGGGTTTAGCCACAGGGTGATGATATCATACAATAAATACAATTTGTAATCGCAGTAATGTTCTTGATTTATACAGGAATTGTCTGCAATGATTAGGTCACATGGGGACTCTAGTTTAAATACGTGGGTTCACCTCAAGGACAAACACAAAATACATCACAACGATCCAATCAAATCAACGATCATACATGTAGAGAGAGAGAGAGAGAGAGAGAGAGAGAGAGAGAGGCTCACTTGTGTATCTTTGTTATTCATTTATTGATGGTGATGCAAAATAGATCTAAGTTGTCTTAGAAGTCGCCAGAATAAGATTAGCGGCGAGAAAAATTCTAGAAACACGGTTTGTGTTGAAATAGAGGCAACGATCATACATGTAGAGAGAGAGAGAGAGAGAGAGAGGCTCACTTGTGTATCTTTGTTATTCATTTATTGATGGTGATGCAAAATAGATCTAAGTTGTCTTAGAAGTCGCCAGAATAAGATTAGCGGCGAGAAAAATTCTAGAAACACGGTTTGTGTTGAAATAGAGGCGATATGATCCGATCACGAACATCGATAAATAATAGATATACTGGGGAATAATGAAACATTATCCTTGATGAGTACATGCTATAAACTACAGTAAAACTGAGGATAGAAAAAGGTCAGTTCGACCGGTACCTCTGTTTCATCCAGCTAAGTGTCACGCTTTTTAACAGTTGTTCATAGCTAAACAAATAACCAGTCAAAAATCAAAGACAAAGCACTAAGAAGCAATAATGACACGTGATAAAAATTTAGGATGAAGATCGTTAATTCATAAATACATTTATAATGAAAAATGAAATCAGTTCCACATATAGTTACACATGGCAGGTGTGACGCACATGCACATATTACTCTCTCTCTCTCTCTCTCTTTCTCTCTCTGGAATCTGAAAAAATCATTCCTAAATTTCCAACCTTGATTTAAAAAATCAGCAAGTACGCAAAATACAAAGAATCAAGACAGTCTTGAATATTGAATGGACATTTCAGGGAAGGGATTAATTTCCCAGTCGTCTGGATCCATTTTGTCTTAGGCAAAATTGATCGCGCAGTTTGCGATCCACAATATGCATATAAAAGAGAAAAGATAAGCCACTCGCGAGACTACGAGAAGACAGATCTGAAGAAATAACAATCAAACTTGCCTCATTTTTTAAATCAAATCTTCCGAGCACCTCAGTGTGTCAACGGGTCATGTGACTCACTGCCTCTAAGGATTTGTTAATGGATAGGTAAAGCTGCAGACGACATAGTGTCCCCAATTGAGGAACAGAAATGTCAGTGTTTAAAAGCTTAATGGATTTTGTTCACATTAAAATCTATTTGATTAATTGAAGAAATAGTCGAAGCCAAAAAAAAAAAATATGTTCTTAGTACACCCAGAGGACTTAATTATGCTCATTTATCCAGACAATACCGTGTAAATTATAAGACTTAAAGTTACTGAGTTAAATGAAATTTAATATCTTGTTCCTTTTCGGAAGTTAAAACAAGATCGATAGTTTTTCCAAAAAGATTAAAGGATACAATTGTGATTTACCTTTACGACTTTTAAGATGAAATAGAAAAATTAAATGTATTTTATGAAAAATAAATACACGGTTTTAGAAACTGCAACTGACACAAAATACGTTTAGATAAAACAAAACCCCAAAAAGTTCACGTCGTGTTCAAAACTATATTCTTGTGAAAACATTAAGTACCCCGTAATAATCATGTGAAAGACGGTCTTTGTTTTAGACTATGCCAAATAAAAAAAAACCCCAATACTTGTTAACTTCCATTTAACATTTGGCAAAGAATATGTTGAAAAAAAATGCAAGAAACGCAAATTCCAATCAATATGATTATATCTTCTTTGTTTTGATTACTTTTTAAAAATTAACATGCCCTTAATAACTCCGCACCGTCATCGGTATAAGGAGAGTGCGACAAGCAGCGCAAGGAGCTCCGAGTGGGACTTCTGTCATATCCATCAACCACTGCTTTCTAACAATCGGTCATTGATCTAATATGATAGACTCACTCAGAAGTTGAATATTTGTTAAAAATGTGTCGCTATATCACTGTAAATGAAACGTCTATGAATTGCACCAAAATTTTGGTCTCTTGAACAGTTTTCTATGGCACAACATGTTCTGTTTGATAGAGAAAAATTAGTAAGCTTTTATGTTTATTGATATATTAATTGAGGCGTCTAAATTTTTTAAACCCATACAAATGAATCAAAGGAGGACAGTAGATCTTTCTTAATCTAATAATTCTGAAACTCATGACAGAAAAATTAACCATTGTGAAGATATAGCAGCTATGCAGTACTCAAACATATTCTGTGCTCATGAGCTGCTCATCATCTTTATGTGTGAAGATCAAGACGGGCAAACATACTAGCTCCACACCCCTGGGGTTCTAATGAATGCCAGGAGACCCCCTTTGTCATAAACTAGTGATGAAAACGAGGCTATTATTTTACAAAGGATGACATGTGGTCCTAATAGGCGCAACATCTTGACGAGGAGTCAAAATTTAAGTGACTGTGATGTAGACGACAGCTATGGAGTCCCAGGGTCATCGGTGGTGGAATATATAAACAGTAATGTAATGGGATCTAAGCTCATCAATATTTAATATTCAATGCCTGCCAGGAATGCTGTTAATTTTTCTACTGGTCACTTTAAATTTTACAGTCACTGACTCAAAGAGCGGGATTTAAGGAGGAATACTACTTTGATGATAACAAAGCAAAGAACTGTTGAAGCGAGAGTGTAGTAAGGAAGGAAAAAAAATGTTTGGATTCTGAGATCGATCGGCTATAATTCTATAAGCGATACCCTCCTGACACAGAAGGGTGAATACCTTATTTGGTCTTTTAACTATCATGTTAAAGAGCATGATGGAGAGTCTGTCCTCATTTTACCGGAAATAAAAACCTTTCAAGATCATCACGGCTCGTTAAGTATAATTGTGTACATTCGAAATGGCGGGAAATGGGATTAGGAATTGTAAGAATGAAGAAATGAAACTTTTGGACGGAGATGTTCAGAGAGGCGAGAAGAAGGGGACGTTTTTACAGAGGTTCATTAACACGTACCGCTACAAGTGTTGTCTGCTTAACTGGATTATTCTTCTCTTTTGTTCCAAAGGTAAGCCTGTTGATGTGTCGCGATGACGTAAATAGAGACAAGCTCTAATGTCCACATACCTTTCTTCAGGTATAGCAACTGCACGAAAAAACCTATTCCACATACCCATTTATATACCCACACTGTGATTACAAAGGTGTGTATTTTTACGTGGTTATCGGCAGTAAAAATCACTTTTAAAAAGCATATTGTTTACCGACACAAATGTGAATTTGAGCCTTGTAATGATTAAATTATGAACTGCTATTTCCGTCACACTTAACCTGACCTAACTTTATGTTTTATAGATTGTGACGATTTTTGACATAAGAAAAATATAATTAAGAAAGGTTTCGCATGTTTTAACCAAATTGAATATACATGTATATCAAACTATGCCTCATTGCAAAATCAGCACAGACCTAAACAAACTACATGTACATGTATTAGCGACTCTCATGATCATATCTATATTGCGTTTAAAAAAGATGTTGTCCTTCGCCCAAATAAACTGTTGTCTTGTGTTTGTAAGATCTTAATTCCATCCAACATGTCCTAAGATAAAAGCATTCCATTGTCATCTTATGTTCAAAATCGGAGCATTTGGTTGATGTTTATACTCCTATATTGGCGTTTGGCCTACTTAATAACGGCAGTCAATAGAGTATTTTCAGTGGGAATCTATTTACAAAATTTAATAACATTTAATGGCTGTAAACATTGACCGCCGGACTGCCCGCAGTCTTGTAATGTTGTAATGTTGCAGGGATCGATACAGGTAGTGTTCTGTGGCCGGGGTCAGCATCAAAATGGCCTTGCAAGATCGATCATCGATCAATCGATCATATCTGGACATTAAACTGACATTTACTTACTCTAATTAATATTCATAACATAATAAATAGCATTGATGTTCTTTATTAATGTATTCATTAATGTCTGATCTTTAGAAATTTTCTAAATCCATCGTTCTAGCATTGGTTTTTTTTAAAATATTGCTGAATTCTGTAAGTTTGCGTTGGCTGTCATTTTCACTTTGTGTTCTATACTCTAATGATGTAGTATCGGAAGAAACAACGTTGTTATTATTCTAGAAATCAGTTGATGATGAGCCATACTTTACACAAAAACAAGACAGAGCTTAAACTGTGCACTTTTGCTATCAGATCGACTTTTGGCTGGTAATCGCTTTACCAACGAGATCGTAATGAAATTGCATGACGATGTTGCATTCAGCAGATTAACCACACTGGAAGATGCACTGCTTAAAAACAATGGGAATGTGAAGCATCAAACAACCTGCAATGCTACAAGTACCACATGCCAAATGATATCATCGGGGTTTAAACCTTGCTTCGGATACTATGAAAACAGAATGGCACTATCTAATTGCTGAATCTATCGAGCTAATCTATACTCTTAACATTCAGTTGTTTTCTTTTCTGTGCACTGAACGTTTTATGCAATTTCCTCCAAATTTGTTTTTTTAGACAACGTTTTGCATCTTTTGTTAGCAAACTGAATACATGTACAAGATGAGTTTCACCATGACGCATTGCAGATACTTATATTACATTATATACACTTTAAACGGATTTTGAATAAGAACATCTGACAATCTAATAACAGTTTATTAAGGAGCCTAGCTGTATGGTCAGCAAATGACCCATTTAATCTACTTTAAGGTGGGTCGCGGGTTTACCCCATAAAAAATCTCACGAGAAAACATACCCTGAAAATTTGTTAAATCGTTATTTAGGATACACAGTTCAATATATAAATTTTTTATCAAATTTGCCTAACCTATTTGTATGCAATACCGCTCTAAACTTAGTATCGTTTGTAGTGCTGTTTTGACGCGTTTCTAATGAAATATATAGGAAAATGAGCATATTCCTCTTAATATTCGAGATGGAGTTTTTTTTAAAAATTGCAAATAGCTTCAAACAATTTAGACGAATTTATCAACGGTTTCTATGTGTTAAGAAAACGTGATTTACAAATTATTTATGAAAAAAAAATTATATGTGTTCTCGCTAGATTTTATGCTATTTTATTTTATGTTTCTGATTATTCTACCAAAAATTGTCGCATTTCGGTATTTGACGTCATGATTGTTAAACCTGTTTCACTTACCAAGTGATGCAATCATTTAAAAACTTAACTCAGGACTGCTGAAGATTTTACAGATTTAAGGTTCTAAGGACGATGCAGATTCTTTTTACATAAATATTGTCCACAAAATTACAGAAAAGAGAAAATATTTTACACCGATCCATATACATGTATAGCTAGTTCGCACACATAACTCTGTAACAGTAAAAGTGACAATTTTCCTAGTGATTAGACCACCTACCATAATAAACTTGCTGAAT
Organism: Magallana angulata; assembly: GCF_025612915.1. Lineage (NCBI taxonomy): Eukaryota > Metazoa > Mollusca > Bivalvia > Ostreida > Ostreidae > Magallana > Magallana angulata. The sequence continues at coordinate 35,716,244 of NC_069114.1, forward strand.
CATATATCTTTTTTAAAAAATGGCCTTTTTAAGAATATGAAAGAGCTCGAGATTAAACTTATTTTTTACATGAATCCAAAACTATTATGGGGGGGGGGGGCAGCCTCTCGTGTACACTGTACCTCCGGTATACAGGAAGAACCTCCGGTCTTATGTACAGGAAGAGATCTGTTCTGTTCATATTAAAAATTAATATGTAAACGGTGTGACCGTTAGACCGAGCGCAGATTTAACACAGTGCAGTTTGATTTTTGTAGAATAAAATTTATGTGAAACGCACACAGTAGGATCCGCCTGTTTGCCTATTCAAATCATTAGCCGAAGTTTAACTAAACGTCGCGTGCTCAGTCTACATTATGACGTCATATTTTAGACGTAAAACGTTCAAGTTTTGTCTTCGGAAATAGCCGAAGAGAGTTACGTTATTCCGAACTTTTATTTTATTTCTTCTTTCATTGTTCATCAATTTAATTCATATGAATGCCGCTGTAAGAAAATTAAATACTTTATTCGGTATCTAAAAGATCAGATAATTGACCTTAATATTTTATTTTCCATCTGATAATTTGATAAGACATACATAGAACAAGTCGTGTTTCTTGATTAAAGCACTATTGAAAATTATCTGGATTCCCTTTTAATTTCTTTTAATTCGAATGACCTTCTATTGAAACACTGGAACTTATTTAATCGAGTTTAGGGGCAACAAACATCGATAAGTACCGATCAATCAATGATCGAACTAACTTTTTAAAAACAAAATGGCTGCCAAGATGGCGGCGCCCAGGGCTGGAAGAAATTTTTTTTGGCCTTAGTACCCCTGATTCAACTTTCACTTTTCACTGATTTTCTTATATATATATACGTGTTACCATTAATCCTCGCTTCGCGAGGCGGGCTTCGCCCGCCTCTCGCTGCGCTCGGTATTAACCAGAAAAGCTAGATTTTACAGTCTTATTCTTAATCAGATGATGCAGAGCATAATATTTTGAATATCTACAATCACGGAGGGAAAGGAGGATCAAATTTTTTAGCAAGTGCATTTCCATATTAATTTGTTTGGTTAAGTTAGACCTAATGTATATAATCTCGAAGCTAGAAAACGGTTGCTATTTGTAAGGTCCGGGCAATTATTTTGCTTATCAAGATCTTCACAACTAAGAAAAATGAATTCCCCGACTGTGCTCTTCCCTATTTTCGGGCAAAATTTGTCGAAGCCGGGGATCAAAATATTTTACATCTCTCTCTCTCTCTCTCTCTCTCTCTCTCTCTCTCTCTCTCTCTCTCTCTCTCTCTCTCTCTCTCTCTCTCATGTGTTACAAGTTTGAGACTACACCGCTGGTTTTTATTTACAATTTGAACTTTAACATAGACTGAAAAAGAACGCTCCAATTCTTGCTGATTATCTGCATAATTAATAATGTGTTGCATTCAATGTGCACTTCCTTTTTTGATTCGCGGAGAATAAATATGAATGACTACTACTGTCTAGTATTAACGGCATATATATAAATGATAACTTCATTATCACCCCGAGCATTTTGTTTTAGAGCGTAATTCGGGAAACTTGAGATGTATCCGTTATGACGTCATAAACGAAAGTGCACAAAGCGGCCAAACGAGTTGTCTAAATTGTGTACATAATTTGATGACGAAAGCAAACCCGCGACCCACCTTAAAATTTACCGTATGATTGTTTTTGCCTTAAACTAATACTAAATTGAGAAAATTTCCATCCTTTTCAGCTCCGAAATTTCACTTTTTGTTAAAATTTTATGCTAAGCACTTTTTCTCAAGGAAATTAAAATAATATTCAGAGTGCTTTGCCACATAGCATACAGTATACTGCAAAAGGGGCTTAGCTAAGTTGAAAAAAAAATTTGCGAGTAAGTTTAGGACTTCTTTTCAACCTGTACCATACACGTGTAAACATGGATCTTCACACATATGATTGTAAACAAAATTGCGGGTATTTTCAAAGGAAATATGGTGAACTTTCTTCGATAATCCTACTACTACTACTACTACTATTGATAAGTTTCTATAGCACTGAACGTCTTATTTCGGGTTGTCTTTCTTCTTGCATAGACATGTACTATGTTTATCTCCTAGAAACAAAATGCATAGGTTCTGGTGTTCTTCAATCGTAGCGATTGCGAATTCATTTTGAGCATACACATGTACTTTTCTGATGGCGTATTTACTTGTATGAACTCATAGATAATGGTACACGTATGTTATAATTCATATGTAATGTTATTGGCTGAGGTACTATGTATACGTACTATCTTGTCAATGGTCTATTCATGAGAACTTTTGTCCCCATATTGATTGACCCCTTTATTTCCTTTTCTACAACCTTGTTTTATCACCTGAGTTCCATGACGATGGTCACGTGACACGTTCAGAAGCCGGAAATCCATATGATTCTTCGGGACAATTAAGTGATTTACATGTCTGTTTTCAAAGGAGCAGAATAGGAGCCTTAATGAACGAGCTGCAATAAGTGACATCTCAATTATGTACATTGAAATTAACGACGCTGCCTCCAGGAAATGGGTTTCTCTTCTAGCAGATCAAAGAGCTTCATATGTAGACCGGAGGTCTTGCAACGAGGGGAAAAATTGGTTGTTGTGTAATGGGAAGGAGAAAGCCACCGTTACAGAAACCATTTAACATCTCCTTACAGAGATTACGTTAAAATACTTAATGTTCATTTTTTGAATATTCATTGCAGATTTGAAGTTGACACTCCTCTAAAACCATTGTCAACCGACGGAGGTTGACAATGGTTTTAGAGGGGTGTCAATTTCAACTCTTACCCTCCAAAACAGGCACTATTTATTTTATTATACTAAATGTCTAAATTTTATAGAAAACTTTACTGCTTTTATATAGGAATGACGTGAATTCAATGGCGAACCGTACAATTCGTTGTGTTACCCGTTGCAAAGTGTGTTGCAAACGCTGAGGGTAATAGAATGGATTATCAACTGCGTATATACCAATCAGATTTCAGTATCTAACACGAAATTATAATTTAAAAAAATTATATACTTAGACTATGGAATATTTATAATGTCCACGGCGGTCTATCATGCAAGAGATGACGCAAATCGGCAGATTGTGACAATGATGATCTGGACATGTAATGACTGAAGAGACAGCGAAAGAGATAGCCTGAAAGTGGGGCCAACACATGGCGATAAGTTGAATCATTATCAGGATTCTGCAGCTGTCAGGAAAATTGCTCATTGTGATAAAAACAGTAAAAATAAGTTCTCTTTGTTGAAAGACACAGCATTTATAATGTGTTTTTGAGCACCTTTTGAAAAAGATGAAACCTCTAGACACACTCAGAGATATTTGTATTGATGAGTATTGGATAATTATTTTTACACAAAAACCAACTTCAATAATGTAACACATGTTCATTTATTTTGATAGTAACTATTTACGAACCTGTCAATATTATCCACAACATGCACAATGCATGTCACATACACATGTCCCAGTAAGACAATGGTAATTCAATTAATCCATTCACAGTTGTTTTTTCCTAATGTTCATACGCTATATTGGTATGTACATGTAGGATTGGCATAACTATTAAGTTTAACATCACAAACTTCCCCATGTGAGTATGCCGGGTATGCACGTTTTACCTAACCATAAAAGTTAAATAAATGCTCTCGACTGAAACATCCGAATTATAGACCAGGTATTCCAATTGTAGCTTCAATGAAGGGGATCTCACAATTGTTTGGTTGTTAAAGCACTACACACTTTTGTGCAATGGTTTGATAATCGTCAGTTCTTGTTTATGTTTATAAGGTTGTTTGTCTCCTTGCTTTAAAAATCGGTCCTGCGTTTATTTTGATGAAGTCCTTAAGGTAATCATACCATAGATCAAGATGTATATATTTTTGGATCCTTTTTTACCATTGAATGCTACAGGAACTGCTCTGACGTCATGGTTGCAGACAAAAATCGTTTTTGATTTTTTCCGGAAAAATACTAATCAGTCAAATTATAAAGAAGCCATAGACTTCGATTGGATCTGACCAGCCTCGTGCACAGGCAACTTCAATACATTTGCTGGACCTTTAGTATATGTATCATATGTATATTGCTTCCAACTGATCCGTATATGATTTGCCATATATGACACACGTATGCATATGGTCACAATATAGTCCTCTTATGAAAGGCTTAATATGAAAGGATAATATTGCCTACGTATCACTGATTTTACAGACACTTTCTAGTTTTTACATTGAATATGTTGGAGCCTCTCTTCAAATTCAGAGAATTTTAGTTACTCCAATCTGAAAATGTTTGATTGTGCATGCATTTACTATTTAATATGAGTATTTTTTCACTTTTGCAAACATACCAACGTAAACGATTTGGATTTTGTTTCTATCAGTTTTGAATCGATATCACTTAGAAGCAAATATATCTCATTGCACCCGTTATTCTAATAATTGCCTGTTGAATAATTATAACAGGCTGAATAATTAATGTATTACATTCCATTAACTAAATCCGAAAGAAACCTCTATGATGCTGATAAAAACACGAATTTTATAACAGAGCTTAGCATGACAACACACAGATGAAAGTTTGATCACACTTGCCTTTTCCCTGGCAATTACTAGTATGTAAAGAAATTGTTTAATATTATAAATACATTGATTAAAGAAATTTAGTCATTTAGATGGCCATTCTTTAAACTTTGACTATTCATTTTGCCATTTGTAATCTGTTAATTTGAATATTTAAAATTGGTTGCGAATGGGACTCGAACCAAGGCCTACTGTCCTCTCACGCGCACAAAAAAAATGACAAAAGAAAATAAATCATTGACCTTATTCCCACCACCTTACTTTAATTAACAAAAGTTAACACCCCATTAGTTTAATGACATTAACTTGCTATCACCTTCAATCACTATCCCTAGTTATTTAACGTTTTTGCCTCACGATTTTTTTTTCAATCTGATTTCGAGTAGCAAGATATGTCTAATCCAAACTGAGACGGTATTCTACTGAGAGAATGTTCACGCAACACATGCCCTTATGTATGTGACCAGAAAATACTTAGCACGTTTAATTTGCACTCATTAGACTAATTACTCTCTATTTGTCTTTATCTTACACATTTTTTCGTTGACAACAATTGTCTGTCCTCTAAATCTAACAGCCTTTAGAAGACAATGTAATTCTGCGACAAGCACTCAGTCGGTTTTATACCATCGTCGTAGCTAGCTTCCATTAAAGTATAGCACTAGAAGCCACTCTGAGCTGCAGAAATGTCTTATTATTGTCTGGCGGATTTAATTAGTTTTTATCTTTTTAAGATGAATTAGACGGTTTCTCTCTCCTGTTACAAGGACATTTATAAAGCTTTGATGTTCAGTGTCCTCCGCTGATGAGCTCTATTAGTCCATAGAACACAGACAGTTGGAGTTAATGTACATGACCTGTGGGGAGACATATGTATGGATACTAATAAATCTGAATAATTTTGATTAATTGTGTATGAATAAAAGACAGATAATTGCATTGATTTTTAGTTAATATTGTAGTCTTATCTGGAAACATCCATATTATCATTTTTGTCAACAAAACTTTATAATTACCTTTTATGATGTGCATTACTATTCAATTAATGTCTGTTTTATTATTATATTTTGGAAATTGGGTGTGGTGTTCTGATTTTAAAAAAAGGTTGATAACTAAATTCAGTAGACCATCTAAGAGCTCCATACTGATGCTAGTAGAATTATCACACCAGAAAACAGAACAAGTACCAAATTCTAATTCACGGATTATCCATAATGTCCCGACTTATTCAACGCGGGATAAATACTGTACCAAATAATTATGCCAGTGCTAAGGGGACATTTTTGCAACCACTTACAATGCAGTTTCGTAAAAGTTTTAGGTATGCAAAACACCGGTTCATCATAGTACGGATAACAGTTAAAGATGATTGAGTCTCAAAGTACAGTAGCTGGATTTTGCAGCCATTTGGTGAGGATGCACTATGTTAAATCCCACAACAATTTTATGATGTCATCGCTTCTTTTTTAACTAGATTTTTGCTGTGCCGTACAAAAACTATAAAATTTTAGCCATAGGAGACTCGAATGATACCTTATTTAACAGTTTATCGCATCGGGTAAAATTTTTATAAAGTTTTATAATTGTATGAGAATTTATGGCGCACCATGTATAATAAATTCTTTAAATCTGAATTCCAACTGGAGGAGGAGGTGGATTCGTGGCCACACCCCGGTCTATGATAGATGTTTGAACTTAACAACTGCTTAATTCGATGTTGAAGCAATATAGTGAAGAGTAGCATGGGGGCCTAATCCCCATCTTTACAAAAGGGAAATGTCCTTTGAAGCTTTCTTAAGCGGCAGGAGTTTGATACTAACTCCTTCTGTATTCTTTATGTGAATATAAAAGAAGCAGAAGCATGCATTTGTCTCCAGTAGTTCGACGTGACAGATTACACAGCGGGCTTCAATGGATGTGACCGACGTATTTTTTAGTCAAAGTAGCGAGCAGAATTACGACAGAAACGCTTCCAGAAATCCAGATTTACAGCCCTGGTTGTCGTGATCTATGGCTCGGACTTCCTCTTTTCTTGAATCACCAATGGGTCTAAATCTAAAATTGTAAGGTTTTCTATTAGCCGTTGCTTGTGATTCTGCAATCATTTAGCAAGCGCCATCTCGGTTTGGAAGACAAGACTATCTTTGAACGAATGTCACGCAATTTGATGTGGGATCGAGCTTCATCTAAAAGTGGTTAAGATATGATAAAGGGCTCCACACATCGAAGATAATTGTTTTCTCGAGAAGGTTGATTGAGTTAAATGTAGGTAATTTTTTTCCTTACATCTGATTTCAAATCAAAGTTGTTTTAAAGCTATAATACGAGGTGCAAAACAATGGTTTTATTTGGTTTATATGTATTGTTATATTTTTGCTATAACCTATTAAACATGTCTACTAAATAAGATTTACTAAGAAAAATAAATTCGTGAATATGTAGAAATGTGATACAGCATTCGTCACCATGTTTGACAAACAATAACTGCATATGAATTCGGAGTGTATTAATGAAAAGAAGTGAACAAAACAAGAAAAAGAGACCCGATCACGTGGTGTTATAAGGTTTTATTTGATGAATGGCTTTCAATGAAAATTGGTTTGTTGCCCCAAAACAATGATACTATTGTAAAAAATAATAATAATAATAATAAAGCCCCAAGACCAAGCAACTATGATAGATAACCCGCGTCCAACCAGTGAGTTGTGTATGACACCTGGGTCCGCTAATAAATCGACACTTCAAAAATCAAATCCACATATAATCCAATACAAGAAGTCGCACGCAAAACAAATTTTCACGGAAGTGAGAATAATATTCACAGATCGATAAATTAATTTTTGCGGAATAAAACTTGCTCAACATTTTAAAGATTTTGTGCATCGCAGATATTTTCTCCCAATAGTGACTTGGTGATGAATGTGCAGTCGAAGTCGATTTCTGCGTTTTGAATTTGTCAAGATTTATTCATTGATCATGCCTCTTGTTACATGTCATGGCTTAAGACTGTCATCAATTCTTCAACAAAGCAAATCAGATTTTTTTAAAAACGATGTCGCACAATTATCTTAGAGACAATAGTCAAGAGCTCTCGAGGCCGCGAAACCCCTCGTATGGACTCAGCCTTATTCTGATCAATGTCTTCACCCAACAGCGCCTAGACATGGTGCAAAATCCTCATCGCGCTTAGAAGCCTGCAAAGTGTATAATGTGCACTTTTGCTGCACTGCGTTTATAAAAATCTGCAGAGGGCAACCAGTTACTTTGTTAAACGTATACAACAAGTGGGTGAAATGTCCAATGTTTACAGGTGCGTTGAATGGCGCTGAAATATTTATCGATTATTGAAAAAAGGCCCTATAATTAATCATAACTAACGAAGAAAAAAAAAACTTAGGTAAAACATTTGACTTGGTGGACAGTCGAGCTTCATCTCTGAGTTGACTGTTGATCGTTAGAGAGTGTGGGCAGGGAATTTTATAGGAAATAAAAAAGAAATCACTTTATAAAGTAAAAACGCCATGGATTGATAAGAGACACTTGCGTGCAAAGTGCAAAAATGAAGCAGCAGTCACAGAAACTGCAGATATCTGTCATCTGTGGCCACACGGACAGGCATGACAGTAGCCAGCTCTCACTGTGCCGATAGACAGGGATGAAAAATAGCCCTCCAGATGGATAATTACCAGCGATTGGATTTATAAAAGACGCCTTCATCGTCTATAGTACCTGGATCGTGGTTTAACAAGTCTCAGACAACATGTGATTCTAATAAACTCGCGGAAAAAAGGGAGAGAAAACATTGCGACGATTCGTAAGCATTCGAAAAGCTTGAAGAATCATAATTCTCGAAGGAATAATGTTGTGAAAATTGAATGTCAATTCAGGAAGCATTATTTGTAAATATGTCGTTTGCGCATCTGCTGCGATGGTCTTCTTCAAATATTTTTTAATGTAAATATATTAGTAATTGATTCATGTTAACAAAACCTGAAGCAACGCGTGTGAAGAACAGACATGGTTCAGGTACACAGGAAAACGATTTTTAACCCGCTCTGGTGTAACTGACTAGATTTGATGTCCTTTATAATGATGTCATCTGTTTTTTTGGAAAAAATCATCGTTAACGACAGCGTTGCAGATTCCGTGTCAGGATTATACCTCGGGGAATAATTTCCTGAGATATTTGTGGAGAGTTTTAAAAACCCAAGGTTTGTCAGCGCTTTATCAGATTCATTGTTAGAAACCTGGTGAAGAATAGCGTTTGAATGGTTTTTTTTAATGTCTTTGACGTTTTGAGCAACATGTTGTACTGTGTGTGAAATCGTATTTTATCGATGTTTGGATCTGTTTTCATTTTCCATGTGTTAAAAATACCTACGACGAAGAACTGTGACCAGGCTCATTGATGTTCAATTTTTTTGTGATTTTAAACAACTTGTGATTTTTTCATTGTTGATGAGGATTAACTACGCTGTTTAATCGAAACACACTTGTCAGGAACCTTCTATACTATGTGTTGGCGGATCCCTTGCTTTCTGAACCGTGAAATCATCAAAGCGTAAAGGTTGCCGGGAAAATCTTTCAATATTTTTGGCGGGAAAATCAGCCCGTATGGAGGAGTCTTCCTCCAGTGAGGCAATTGCCAGCGTCAGAGAGACCACACCCTTCGTACGAGACAAACAGCGAACCAGAGAAATGAATTATATTTGTGCGATTGGTAGTCGTATCATGAAGATGATCGATCGCTACTTGTTTGATATAGGTAAGTTTTACATGTCACACCTTGCTGACAGACACGGACCTGAAACAAAGTTATCAGCGTCTGTCTGCAACAGGTGTGCAGCGTGGAACAGAGATATTTACATACCCCAATCAATTAGCTATAAATGGCGTTAATTATAGAAACGGCGCCATTCAAGCACATGCACCAGGTTGTATCAAAAATATAGATGTTTATTTTCCAAGAATTAGAGCTGGTTTTTCGCCGTTGACTTGCATTATAAAGAACATTAACCTTTCTTAGAGCTTCATTATACATTGCATAACGTTTAAAGCCAAATTCGACTTTTTCCCTTCTTGTCACTGATTCAGACAGACAAATCAATTTGCTGGTTCGTCGATTCTTTCCGTCTTCCTTATGTGAGAATGCAATGAAAAGCGTCAAAATAATTTGCAACCTCTTCGGGCATATTGAGCAGTGAGGCGTTAGTATTTCGAAGGGTCTTTTAGTTTATCATGTTTAGTTCATCCAAATTAAACTTAACCTTTTAGTTGTCAAGTATTAACAATGTTTGCAAACATAAGCTACTTAAAGCAGTGGCGGTTTGAAGCTTTCAAAAGTTGTCCTGTGTAGGCAATTCTTGTTTTAGTCAATTTTTATGGTTCTTAATTTGGTTATTGCCATGTTTAATTGAAATGTCAACCTCAAGAAAATTTAATATTGACTAAGTTTGTGTGATATACAAATTATGAAATATGACAAATTTCTATCTACACACTTTCGTCTGGTAAATTTAAGAAAATGAATCCTATTCATGATTGCTCTGATTAATATTTATCTTCAGGATTTAATTTTTGTCAATAAATATTGAAAATTAGACGTAATATTTATCAATACACTCATAAACCCAAGTGAATTGAAATGTAGAAATGTTTCAGGATAAGACATAGTAAAGAGGGCAAAAAAGTTATTCACGTATAAAATACTATAGCAATTCTCTTGACAAATCAAATAATGCGTTTCAAACAAGAACTGAATTGTATATTAACAATATAACACTAAACTTCACAGATAACCATGAAACTCATGGAGAAAATACAACATTTATATTGTTTTCTTCTTGTTTTGACACATTAAAATACTATGTACTGTAAGCACCAAATTTATGAAGGGGGTATTGATAAACGTTGCTGATGTAAATGGTATTTATAAATCTATTTTGGTCCCATTTTATACATTTAATAGAGAGACAATCAGAATGGTGACGTTCTTCTAACGCACTAAATCTTAAACTGATAAATAATTCATGTCCATAGCATTTTTTCAGTATTTCAGTGTATCAAACTATACTAATCTGTAGCCTAAAGTTAGAATTCATGTTTTATAAATATGTAAACGAGGGTTGAAAAATTGATGTACTTTGCGAAATCAATGACTTCATTGCAACAAAAAAAGAGAGTTCTCACTTTTGCAATACACGTTAGACGTTGACGTAAGCTTTTATTAGAAACGTATTAAATAAAATGTTTTTGCAAGCAATGAAAGGGAATCTTCATCAGTTACCTTTTCAGTAAGACGGTAATCCAATTCAATTGGACATTCACCCATTGAATTAATCATTCGTCCATTTTATTAGGCATTAAAGGGGTATTTTATGTACAACATTTAAGTCCTTCACAAATTAAAGTTCATTCGGACTCGCAACCTACTTCATTAAATTGATAGTATTTATGGAAGATGTTAACTATATCCGTTGTTAAAACAGATTGCTATTTTGATTGCACGTGTTTTACTAAGTTTTTTTTTATTCACTTTCAATATTTAATGAGCAATTTGTTGAAAACCCCGATTGCTGGCAGTTATTTTTAACAGGAAGAATCATTAACGCAGTCATACGAGTAACTGTCGATATAATGTTAACGTCGTTGTCGTCTGTTTCTGCTGGAATACAGTTAACTTATTTTTAAACTTCGGAGACATGTGCAGTAATGGACTATACTAATTTTACGAGATAATGTCTCCATTTTCTACCCATCAGGCTCTGATTTCAAACAATCAACACCTTATTTTCCTCACATGGCGGTAATTGAGCCGTTTCCATGGAGCCGAAACCCAAACCCTAGGTTCCACAAAAAAGGTTTCGTGCATCCTCGCGCTGTTAGAATATGGACACTTGATACGTTAATTTATAAAATAAAGAGTTACGTCCCCAACAGAATTCAAATTTGATGTTTGTGTAAGATATACACAACATAGGAATAAGCTGAATATATCTTGCAATGATTTTTATCGCTTTACGTCGTTGTACAGAAATATGTCCTGTAATCGAATGCTGTGATTTTGATGTAGGCCTGACATATTGCATGGCACTTTGTGCTCTATATTTGGGATTCTTCAATGTCTTCCTGGTTGTAGACACATTCAACTACGAGGGGTTGCTTTCATTGTAATTACAAGACAACATCTTAATTTCAATTACTCCAAAAACAGCCCCTCTCCCTCCAAAGTACAAGTAATGTTGTTTATGTTTGAGGCTCTAAACAGAATCAATGTTTGCTCCACTTTCAGAAACATGACAGTCGATTATAATTAAACCTTAAGGGGAATACTGCAATAATGCTTCTCTCCAAATGAAGACATCTGCATTGATTGCGAGGATACATGTATAGACTAAAAGAATATCCGTCGACTAATAAAACTGACACTCAAGTTACATTAAATACTAGTAGTTGTTGGACGGAAATCGTTAGATAGACGTAATGAAATGCAACACTGCATGAGGGTAATTGCCTATGCTTTGTATGTAAGATTCCTTTTATGAAGTAAAGCAATGAATGGGGTATGTACTAGAAGTCATTAAAAGTGGTTCATTTTTTGGATGTGTCTCTCCTGGTAATGTCATAGAACCACACCGGCATATCTGTGCGTCGTTTTGGATGCAAAGCATCGAGGGTGACTGCGAACAATGACAATCCTCATCTCAAAGTCCACGTTTCTTTCCAATCCCAAGGATGCTCTTATCATTTTGATTCCCAACAATCACACACAATCACAAAATTTGGCCCCACCATGCTAGTTAGGGCATAGCAACATGCAATCACTGGTCTGTTTTTGCTTTTTTGTTTTTAACGAGGAATCACAATAGCGGTCTGAATTAAAGGGGCGCATCGGCGAAGGGGACATAACTGTGTAAAATATATGCACTAAAATGGTAAAATATATATTACCATATTTAGCTTTGTTTCGGGTTCAAGATTCTTTCAGTCGATAGGCAAAGGTTTTTACGCCCTATACAAAATAAAGTTTGTCTGTTGGAGTTAAAAGAATACTTTAATATCAAAGTACGTCTATCTACGAAAGTTTATAAAAACTCCTTAAATATCAAATTACGAATGCTAATTTGATAGGTAAAAAATAAATGGATATATGTAGGTGTTCTTAATAACAAGTCTAGAGGCTTCATGTTTTGAAGCTCGATAATGCAACATGGAGGCGGAAAGAACATTATATAATGCATTACGATGCTTGTGGAAATTGATGAATTTGATACACGTGTTACCCCAGGAACGTGACCTATCATACTTTATAATTTTTTTATGTTCTCCAAATATGTTATGTAGGAAGAAAGAATGAAAGTATATATCGGGTTTCAGAGACTCTTTGGTTAATATGATCTTGTTATTACTCAGAGATTTCATTAATTTTGACATTGCAAATGAAGACAATATTATAAAAGACAATAAAATTAGAGACGTGCAATACTCATGGAAAGGAATTATAGTCTTTCAAGAGATGCTCTTCTATGGGCAAGAAGTCAATATACCTACTTATCTTTTCTTTATTTTACTTGTCGCGATTTTAACCCATTTCGCTACGAACAAAAGGCAGCCAAACACCTTATACATGTATCTTAGTGTGAAAGTCATTGATAACTGGTCCCGCCGTTAAGACATTCGAGTACGTTATAGAGTTAGCCACTTGTCAGTTGTCACAAGCAATGCGGAACCAGCTATTTTCTATTTAAAAGAAGATATTTTGAATATGTTTTTGGCAGGCTACACAACGTTTGTGATATTAATATATGTGTACTTACTTCTGCTCAAGACATTGCGATAACTTAATTCTCTTTTTAAAATCAGGTTGCTTTTAATTCTAAGTGTTGGGGGAGATGGGTGTTTGCTACCTACATCCGTATCAAGTTGTTTTCACATTCTACAATGTATACAGTAATTTTTAAAATTTGAATAAATATTAGAACCATTTTAACAAGAGCTGGACTTTGGGTAGTTGGTATCAAACAGCATTGTGACGTAGGTCTGTCTATTTTATTGCTTGCCACTCAGACATTGCTCTTTGAAATCAGCAAGATTAGTCTGGCTTTTGAGCTAAGACGACGCAATCGGTGTATATTTCACTTCAAACCAGTATCATTTTGAACTTGTTTTGACGCAAAAATAGATAGTTACGTCCTACTGAAAGTCCAAGGTCTTGTTAAAATGGTTCTATATTAAGAGGGCTCGATGGTTGTTGCCATTTGTATACTCTTTTGATCTCCTTTAGAAGAAGAGCTCTGTATAGAAATACAGAAATTACCCAAATTTGAAAGGTTAATTTTATGGAATTTTTCTCTACTAAATTTTAAGTTATAGCTAATTATAAACCGATCATATCTTAAAAATTCTGGTCAGACCTGATGCTTAATTTGCTGACCATCCAGCCTAATGAAGGGTGTTATATAGCAATCAATAGTTAAGTTAACGTCTACAAGAACGTCGGTCTGTAGATATAATTCGCAGTTTTTCATTTTAACGTTATCACCTGCTATGTTGAATGGCGGTCCTTACAAAATGCTATTGATCTCAGAGTTTTTCATGACTTCCTACATTTAACTGTCAAGATGCACGAACTCTGCTTCTCCGATCTCTCGTAAAACTTTACTCCCTAGAAATTTTAGTCTACGTTTTATTATTTGGCAATGGCAATGCTAGAGACGTTTAAATCAGCATCTTTTAGTAATGATGGAGCTTAATGCCCCTCACACCCATTCTCTCACCAGAGGTCGTGCTACACAAGCTTCGCTTACACCTCTGTCAACGCCCGATGTACAAGATTCTTGCACAAACTTTAAAGATGGGCAAAATGTATTTAGAATATATGTAATTATTCCTTATGAATATGATTAAGGAAAATTAGATTTAAATCTTTAACGCCGTTATTTATTTCTATTTCAACGTTACTGGAAGAACTATTTTGCGGAGGTAAACATTAAAATATGATCACATGATCTAGTTTGACAGATGTTTAAAAATCAGTTTCTGTACGCTACCAATTCATCGATGATTTTACATAAATCAGCAGCAATGTCATCTCCTGTGATGTTTTTAAACGTGTCCTCAAAGTCATCGCCCGTCGATGACTTCCCTTCATGCTGATTGTACAGAAGAAGCGAATCAACAATGCCAAGTGCTCGCCATGCTTGTTTTGATCATGTGACAAACTATTTTTCCGTCGTTGACAGATTGTGTAGCACGACCTCTGGTGAGAGAATGCCTCACACCATTTCCAAATTTGTTAAACTTTGATTGATTTATAAGAGTTTTTTAATGATTTTATAGCAAAAATCACGGGTTGCATGATGGAAAAGTATTGATCAAGGATGATGGTATCCTCCTCCCTTCCTCTTTGTGCTGTCCATTCCCCGTATTGCCATTTATAAATTTAAATTTTATGTATATTTTATATAATACACATACTTGTAGGATTAAATGGAAATCTTAGTTAAGGGATCTGAATAAGTTAATAATTATCTTAATGGGCTTACGCAGCGAGTTTCTTAAACACTATTTTGTATTAAGAAAAAATAAATTGAATCATTTTTTTATTGAAGTGTGGTAAGCTATAAAAGGATCTGATTAACTATTTATAATATAAGAAAAACTCACTTTACAATTTAAAACTGAAAAAATCATATAAAAGAGGAGAAAGAGCCTTGATCTCAAAGGGAAAGCTGAAAAAATGTCAAATTGTTTTTGTTTTTTGTTTTCATTTTATCTTAATTAAATCAAATGAGCGTAAATATTTCCTGTTTTATCACATAGGTCACGAAAATGAACAAATAAGGTATAAAAACCTCTTCGTTTCCATATACATTAAAAGTGGTCACAATATTGACACTACATCTGCAGAGACTACCGATATCATGTATATACACTTCACTTCCTGCTCCACTCTCAGAGAATGGTTTTTGTTAGCATCTTGTTTTCAGATACATGATGATTAATTGGCAATAGGATGTTATTAATGTTTTGCTCGTTTCATAAGCCAATTAGTCAGTAAATTCAGATACTGGAAACTCGTTTTAAGTGCCTGTGACATTTTAAAATTAGCGTCCAATTTTTTATGTTGGCTTTATAAGGTCATAAATCATCATTGCTTTCCCCAGAGAAAATACATCTGGGTATTAAGAGTACTTTAGAAGACACCTTGTGATAGCTTTTAGAATTTTTTTTGAGACAGCGGTCATGGCATGATTTACAACACGAGTCATACACATTCACCTTAAAAATAACAGCAATTTTCTTTAAACAATGAAACAATTGATAAAATCGCGTACTCGATATATAAAATGTTTCACAGAATAGTGTTCCCAAGGTACTATTTTATCTTTTATCTTAACTTTTATATCTCTACGTGTTCGAAATGTTAACTCTTGAATCGCGTTAGCATTAATCATTATAACCTTGTTTGTTAATAATTTCATCTCGAACACAATGCATTGTGAATGCTCCCGAATTAAGGGACATATACTTTATTGAGCTAATTATAATCAGATATTGCAATCCGGTTAATTAAAAAACATTGGAAATATTATGACTGGAGATCTAAGGTCTTAGGAATTGGATGAAAAAGATTTGTAAAAATTTCTGCTCTTTTCATTTTACGATAATGTTTGAGGGCAAACGATTAATCGATCTATCTACAGAAACTCGGTGGCTTTACTGCTATCGAATGGGACTTTGTCCAATAGTTACGTAAGAGTCCACAACAGTGCCAACAGCTTCAGCCAAATGAATGCCTTATGTCTGTATAGCCATTAAAACCTATAGAGAAAATAGTACGATTAATGAAATTGTTGGACCAGTAGCGACCATTTAAATCGTGATTTATTTAGGACCAGGGGTTAATGGTTCATAGAAAGACCGTTTTCTGTGACACAATTCGAGGATTAACATTAATTAACATTAATTTGACTGTATTTTGTAATCGTAGAAATTGACTGCAAGGTACTTGTAAGCATTAGTCTTTTTTTTCTCTCACCCTCTTTTTGGTTTGTCATATGCAAATTTACACTGATCATGAGTGTGGGAATTTAACTATCTAGGAATCAAATGAAGAATGTACCATTAAGTATTGATATAACCGAGATCAATTCTTATAAATCCTATTTGAAAGCAAATGTCATTTTCGGAAATTGTATGGGTGGCTGTGATAATAGAGAAATGGTCAATGGGTTTCGATTGTTCTGCAAAGGACAAAAAGGACCCGTAAATAGGGAATCTTCTTAAATACATTGAATTGTATAATCACTAATTAACTTCACAGATTATTGATTAGTATACTGTAGCAAGAAATTTGCCCTGTTTTACAATGTAAGTGCAATGAAATTGTCACATATTCAAATATTCTTAGACAAATTTGCATGGTCCAATAAATGTGTTCAATTAGCTGTTAAGGAAATATTCATTTTTATTTACATCGAATGATATAAAATACTCACTGACCTCCCAAAAAAGAAAAAGAACAACCTGAAAGACAATAAATGTAAAGATAAATATTCTTTTAATTCTGATAAAAGTGAAAAAGAGAATTTGTTGTAAATACACAAAACCTTATTGACTTTCCTCCATTAAAAACCCCATCACCAAGAGGAATTCTCACCGAAAATTTGTCAATTTTTTTTTCACATTTGACTGCCCCTTGAATCATCGAATAACATAGACCAGAGAAATTTAACACCTAGAAGACTCGCAGCCTCAATTTTGGACGAGAAGAGAACGGAATGTGTCCGCCCAACACTGATCTGATTTCCCACAAGTCCTTAATGGGTTCAGAGATCTCTTAATGCTTTTACTGTTTATATACGACTTGGGCATCCTTTTTGCAAGAAATTGGCCAAAGATCTTCCTGTTCACGACTGTCTTGGTTTCTCTCATGCAGGGTTAATTCTTGAATACTTTTTCCAGCATTAAACTCTTAAACCCAATCATACTAGTATTTTCCTACCTATAGGCCTGCTTATTTGATTCATAAGGTTTTGTTCGTTGGATAAAGTTCCTTTTGATTGGCAAAGATCTTTTAAAATGGTCTTTTGAGCAATTGTTACTGTTAAGATTTGTTCTTCTTCAGAGACCTGTGTGACTTGCATTGGCAATGAAGCATGTTTTTCAGTACAATAGGGTCAGCTGGATATCATTTTGTAGAGTCTATACTGGATGAGTATTAATTAGCACTGTGTTGATGATATGCTTTTGACAAATTAATAAACTGAATGCGATGACAAGATTTTAATATGCTTTGATATACTGTTGTCTGTGTTATTAGTTTTCTTTAGAAGATTTCTACATGGCTGTATCAACCTCATAATGAAAAGCAATAGCTTTTTGATGTAAATTCATCTTTATTGTGTGTCTGTTACAAAGCCCATCATCTATAGAAACTGGCTGCTGGAGAGGGGAAACTAATTATCATGATACACACACACACACACACACACACACACACACACACACACACACACACACATAGAACAGTTTCTGGTCCCTTCTAAAGTAAACTAGTATGATTCATTAGTGTGTTTGAGGGGTATTTGTTAATATTTCATGGTCAACGCTGGTTTTCCCCCGATTTTAATGCTCGTCAATTTGGGCATAAAATCTTAGGATTTTTGATACGATTTTCAGCTTAAACTATATCATTTTGTAATTTAAAATTAAACTCCCAGTTGGAAGGTTGAACATTTTGAATAATTTTTGTATTTTTCTGTATATCTTTATAAAGATCTCTTCGTCTCAAGTTGTATAAAAAAAAGACAATACCTTCCAGTTTTCTTAAGTTTCATTCTATTATCTATGTCTGCATCTGTATGATGAATAATTATAAAATAAAAAAGGAAAAATGTACGTTGAAGAGGTTAGCTACCTAGCATTCAATGTAGAAATAAGAACATTTTCCTTTCGTGGACAAAAAGTATAATCTGATTTGACTGAGCCATGGAAAATCGATAGCATCCCCATATTGAAATACGAGTACATGCCAGTTGTAAGGTTCCTTGACATTTTTAGATTCAAAGATTAGTTTAATTATGATGAATTCAGTGGTAATGTGATCTGCTGAGATATTCGTGTAAGTAATAAAATTAATTTTTTGGCCTTAAGATAATAATGAAATAAAGAAAAAAAATCAATATAAAAAATATCAACACAGCGCACTTGCACCATGAAAATATAGCCTTTTTGTTATACACGGGTACAAAGATATTTATACTGAAGACTGTGTTGGTCTCAGACTCTTCGTATAGATTATTACAATGTACTAATTGCATGCCTGTCTAGACATTTTTTCTAAGGTCTAGAATCACAGCACTGTTTATGTTATAAAAAGCCCATGACTGTGAACTAAATACAAACTGACTATTAGCGCAAGCATGTTTTAACATTTCACCATGGCAGTTAGTGAAAATCATCCGAATACTGGGATAAAGTTTTTTCTTTGGTATGTATTTCTCACAAGCTCATGAACTAAGGGTTAATCTTAGGAGTCATATTATTCTCTGCAATTGGGTTTACTTCTTTTAATGCCTAGCGATCAGCAGATTTTTGTAAGCTTTACTTTTGTATGCTCTCGATAACAAATTAACTTAATGTAAATCGTTTTATTTGAATTAGCATAGAATAAATCGAGATTGGTTTGAAATCAAATTCAATTACATATTATTTTATAAAACACATGGATATGTAAAGAGTTGATACACTAGTAATTATGATCCCATACCCTTCACTGGCGACCCCTCATTATCAGAAAATACTTTAAAGAGGACATTTAACAATAAATGAAATAGGAAAGAAAGACCAAGAGTTCTGTGATATGGACAGAAGTGTTGCTATTTAATTTGGTCGTCTGAACATCTTAGGTGCATGCATTGTTCATTAAAGGTCGATATTTGTAGCTGTACAAATTTCATCGATGCTTACATCCAGTTTCGTGCAAGGATCATTATATCAGGTCACTATGAGAGAGAGAGAGATAGAGAGAGAGAGAGAGAGAGAGAGAGAGAGAACCAAAATTTTATAATTGTTATAAGTATGCATAGTGGGTGTAAGATCAATCTTTTTTCAGTTATGTTTTGTGAAAATATTGAGTCCGAGAAGCTAAACAATAGATAATTTAAGTGCATGAAATAAATCTAGAAAATTTTGAAATTTGAAGTTCATCATTTGTACAAAGATATTAAGACGGGATGCCGATTTAAAAAAAAATATTCTCATTTTTGTTTTAAAAATGAAGGAAATTTACACCCTTAAACTTTGTTACACACATGATTTAAAAAAACAAGTTTCGCTGTGCACAAAATTGTACTATTTAAAGCAGTGAACATTACTATTAGTAACTGTTAACCCTTCCTTTTTCTCAACATTGATACCTTTTAAGCGTAACGATTAAATACAATGTGGTAATTTTGTTTGATATACATGTACGATATATTTAATTACGTAACAACTCAATATCCTTTGTGAATATTATGCTACAACGGTGTGTCTTCGCTATTCTTTTTGATATACAATACAATGTATCGTATGACATTCGTTCATTCCTCTGTGTGTGAGCCTCCAATATTTAATTTGCCAACAAATATTGATGCAGCTAGGCATGCCATGTAACACAAATAGTACATTTATCCACCATCACCGTGTACCACCTGGATTGTTATCATAGATCCATAGATCAGTTGTTTGTCCCTTTAATTTGTGTTTTTCTCACTTTACATTTTGCAGATATTACCGTATTTTATTTTGCACGATGTTTTATTTAAAACAAAAATTGACATTTGTCATTTGTGTTTAGCATAAAGCTATTTTTTAAACCACTTAGTATACCATTGTCTGTCGGCGTGATATAAAGATTCCATCTTGATGCACTTTTTCTGAAACCTTCTCACAGTAATGAGCTTCGTAATATTCAATAGGTGTATGGTGACCAGAATCAATCAGTTATTTGTCTACGGATTTAAGGTAGCAATAAAAACCTTGCATTAAATTGATGAGACGATATGACCTATATTTATCGCTCTAGGTGATGTAAGTCAATTCGATATTTTCTAATCGAACCATTAACGTTGACTGGCTTTCTATGTCTCTCGCCATAATGACTGTTGAATCAAATCGTGATTGTATGTACGACACCTCCTATCAACAAGAGCGATTATGACCAAGATTAAGAGTTGTCATCTTGAAATATGCAATCTGATGCTTTTAAGACAATTGCTTGCTTTTCTGACTTCTCTGTTCAGAAACATTTAATATGGATTTTTTATAATTGCGACTGCAGATATTGCATAAGATAAGATAAAACACTCGAGATTTTAGCACATTACAGGTAAAATGTCGTCAGCTTATACATTTCACAGATAAATTCCTCCGGTTCGATACAATATGTTGAGACATGCGTGTAAAGTAAAATCTAGAAAAATGAGGGAACTAAAATGATTTTATGTCAATTTGTCAGGTAACATTACTATGCCTCGATTAAGGAGTCGTCCAGCCCGGCAGAACCGGAAGTGCCAGGTACCGGATTGGAGATAAGAAATAATGACAGGCAATCGGTCTTGGCTCCTGTAATCAGCTGTAAACTGCTAGGTACATAGACAGAATCGAATAAATCAAAGGTTACGTAAGATGCAGGACCGTTATAATGTTTTCTCAAGAAAGTAATCATAAAGTCGGCAAAGCATGAGGTTGCTCGTCAAGATTATCAATAAATATCTGCCAAGTGTCTGAAATCGTTCTCAAGTGATGGGTCTAATTGTGGATTCATTAACCTAATGCATATGTTCCCTTTGAGATGCTTTGCGTGATAAATTCTTCAAAGCCCTGAAAGCCCAATATACGTGATTTCATTTCGCGACGTTTAATTGTAATATGCGCAAAATGCAAAAGTCAAACATGGCAGTAATTATAGCATTGATCATACAGAAGGACGGATCGAGTAACATTCCAATTACTGTTCCTTGAAGTCCATGCAGCATTGGAACAACAAAACCTTTGTAAAACAATCAGAAGAACATTGATAATCGCCCCGAACCTTAGATAATTGAAACCAGTCATTTTGCTCCCGTATTCTAGTCTGGAAATTAGATATTGGCCTTAATTATCTCTCCATTTTTGGAAGCATTGTTCTTGATATGCAATAATTCCGTAGAGAATCCAAGGGTTGCATGTTGAATGAATATTACATAATATGTTAAATAAGTGTTCCATTTAGAGTAGATTTGTGATGTATGTGATATAAGTAAAGCGACAAAAACAGTAGAAATCAAAGCAAACAAAACAAAATAATTTTAAAAAAAACATCCAAACTATTTCAGTACGTCATTTTGATTGATTTATTGGCACCCCACGCCCACCCGACCCACAATCCCCCACCCAAGAATTTTTAAATTGTATACTACAGTGTAGTTGTTTAAAAGAAAATCTATAGATGCAGTGAAAAATAAAATCTTTAAAAATTGCATTAAAACTAAATATTCAAGTGCTTCCGTTTATAGAAAAAATCTATGTTACCGAACACTGGCAAATAAACAGTTTGAACTAAATTTCCGGGGAAATTTTTTTTTGAGTACACGCTCATTGATTTCATTATACAATCCATCACTTTACTCTCGCATTACATTCCACTGATAGTTATTTATATTTCATTACTATTTAATTATTTTTTCCCATGATGATTGTTAAAGTAGTGTTTCAACCTTCGTTGTTTGCGGAAAAAAGACTTGCCCTGTATTAACAAATATACATGTAAGTCAATAATAGAAATGGGATTTGTCGTAAAGCCGAGTACGGTCAGACATAAATTTTCCGGGAAATCTCTCATTTGTAGATCAGTTATAGCAGACAAAACAAGCATGGACTCGTATAAATTTACATCATGTAATCGTATTACTTAAATATTTAATGTGTCGTGATAGATTTATTTTCTTGCTCCGTTGTAAATTCAATTTAAAAATTAATACAAAATTGGCATCAGATGAATTTAGATTTATGAATTATGTACAAAGTGTCATTTGCGCTTGAGTTGTTATTTTAATGACGTCTGTTAGAGTCTAGAATACGTATTTGCACTCGTTGTCAGGTATAGATTCGTAAATTAAAGTGATCTATTGACGGATTGATAAATGAGTTCGATTGTAATTTTATTATTAAAGGGACTTGGACACGATTTAAGATCAAAAATTTTATTTTTATTTTTTATGTTTAAAATGGTTAACTGGTGCATTTTAAATGATTGACCAAAATATGTTAAAGTCAAGTTACAAGCGAGATACAGAGGTAAGAATTGGTTGTTATGTAAACAAAGCTCGAGTCATAGTTGTTTACAAAAAATGTAATGTAGAAAGTTACCATTTCTTAGACAAAATGACATGTAAAAAACAATTTAAATTAATTCAATATCTTCATAAATACTATTATCAACAAAAGAAAGATACATTTGATTGAAACTTACACCAATACAACACATATGTAAAAAAAAGTTATAATACTGAGCTTTGTTTACAAAACAAAGAATTATGAACTCTGTATCTTGCTTAAAATTTGATATTTGACTTTCAAATTTTGACATAGCATTATAAACTTCTATATTTATCAGTATAAACACTGAAAATGGAAAAATAAAATTTGAAAATTTTAAGTCAAATCGTGTCCAAGTCCCTTTAAGAAATGGGGCATATTAAAGGATAGTTGCCCCTTGCATTGAATCTTTCTATTTAAAAGCTCCTTGTTTTGTTTACTTGCTCTGAACAGTAAACACCAACTAGCTATCATGATTTTCAGAGATTTGCTCATTTTTTTGCTCTATATATTACTAATGAATTCATTGGTCTGGTGCATTTCATCTATAAAAGGTACGGTAGATCACTGCAAGGTGTAGGCTACTTACACTAAAATCTCGGATATGAGCATCCCGTGGGAGAATGGTGAGATTTCCAGATCCCACATAAATCACCACCCTATTCCCATCTGAGGAAAAAAAGCTTAATTAAACACCCACCATGGTGTGATGTGTGTGGTGAAAATATGAGTACAAGTCATCGACAACGTCCCACTATTTCATCATCTTGCAATTTCAAAGGTTATTCGTTGGTTTTTTTAAATCAAGGAAAATGGAGGTTCTATCAGACATATATATTGTATCTTCTGCAATATATAGGCACTGAATACTTGCGATTTTAGAAAATGTTCAAACCTATTTGTCTAATCAACATGTATGTAGGGAATGACAACAGGAAATGGTAACACGTTATGGTTTATATGTTCATTTTAATCAAATTCAAATCGTGGAGCACATTGCTCAGTTCTGAGGAACTGGCTCAGTGGTCAAAGGCGTTAGGCCAGTTACCTAAAAGTCGATGTTTCAAACCCAATATGGTCCCTTGATGTTATGTGTTGTGCCCTTGGACAGGGCACCTTATCTAAATCGTACCTATGCGCCTTCATGGCTGGTAGAAAGGTTTAACTTTTTAAATTTCTAAAATTCTATCCAACTACTAGTACATGAAAGAAAAACAGTTAAGAGACAATCAATTATACTATTAGAATGAAATGATTTGCAAATATGAATAAAACATGTACATGTAGCGATCGTTGACATTTTGTTGATGTGATGAAACGATTCTTTTCGTGAGCGCGTTCATGTAATGATTTGTTTAATATTTTATTGTTCATATTTTGTATTGAATGTTAGTGATTTTATACACCTGTCTTTAATATATTACTGACATTTTCTTCTTTCTATTTTCATTATGGCTGCTTCATAAAGGTAAGACAGTTTAATTTCTTTACATTCGCATCCATCCTTCTAAAATGTAACATCTTTTGGTATGCAAATGCTATCATTTAGTCATTTTTCATTCATATTCATTGCATTAAATGTTCATTTCATTCCTATAATTAATCATAAATTCCCATCACGAATGCAGCGGTCATCATTTAATGTTCTGGAGACGAATAAAGTCTTTGGTTAATTTCCGTCATTAGTCGCTCCTTCCTTTCTATCACTCATAAACAGGCGTTTTAGTCCCTAGTTGTTATGGCGTATAGACTTTGTAATGTCGGTTTTGCTGGAAGAGATTATAATACATCGATATGTATGTGATTTGGCAGATAGAACAGACAGGTTTTATTGGTTGCTTGTCTTCTTAAAGGTTTGGTGCAGATAGGTCAGTTATAGGCAATAGCAGTGGTTAAATACAATGAGAAAGTTAAATATGTATTGTAACCAAAGACTAAGTATTTATTGTATATTATTCTGTTTCCTTGAATGACTGCAATGGTTTAGCCTTAGGTTAAGGTGGCATATTTCTGTCCTCTTTCTTGCAATTTTAATTAGATTATGTCGACATTCAAGGTTAACGTTATTACGTTGTTATGCAACATCACATTTTGGAAGTAAATGCATTTGTATGGTGGTATACTACTGCCCTCTGTGTGCAAATTAATTTTTTCATCAAATGTGTAAACATGCAAGATAGTTATGTGTCAACATGCAACATCAGTCTGTTGACAAATTAAAATCAGATAAGAATTATAAAAATCTAGAAAAAATCAAATATCGCCAACATGCTAGATGTTACTTATTCATGTTCACATACAACGTATTTATGTCGACATGCAACTTATTCATGTTGACATGCAAAATAGTAATGTTGACATGCATGAAAACTATGTTGATGTACAACTTATTTATGTCAACGTGCAACTTTATTATCTTAACATGAAAGATAAATGTGTTGACATTCAATTAATTATGCCAACAAAATGCACTTGGACATACTAATCTCGCATGTTGACATAAACAAGTTGCATGTCACGATAAATACGTTTCATGTCAATATATTTATGTAGCATGTCGACATATCTATCTCGCACGTCAACATAAATAAGTTGACAGCTAGCATGTTGGAAATCATATGTTGGTGATTTGATTCTTCTTGTATAGTGGCATATTTCTGCCCCCTACGTACAAGATAAATGTCAACATGCAATAAACTTTTGTCAACATGCAATATTTTTATGTGATTATGTGCAAGTCGCATGTCAACATAAATAAAACGCATGTCGACATGAAAAAGTTGCATGTCTACATAAATAGAACCATTTCAACACGAGCTTGGTCTTTGGATGGTTGTGTCAATCGGCGATGTGACGCAGGCATGTCTATTTCATTGCTAGCCACTCAGTCATGGCTCTTTGAAATCAACAAGATTTGACTGGCTTTTGAGCGATGACTACGCAATCGGTGTATATTTCCCTTGAAACCAGCGTCATTTTAACGCAATTGTTGTATATTTCCCTTGAAACCAGCGTCATTTTAACTTGTTTTGACGCAAAAATAGATAGTTACATCCTACTGAAAGTCCAAGGCCTTGTTAAAATGGTTCTAAGTCGCATGTTGACATAAATAAGTCGCATGTCTAGTGCATGTAGACGTGTCTACATAAATATCTCGTATGTCACGTAAATAATTCGTAAGCTGTCATAATTATGTTGCATCTTGCATCTACTATGTCAGATACGTTAGAAAATGATTTTACCCATATAAAAATCAGATTCCCTTAAATATTTGTAACTTGCATGTCATCATAATTATCTTGCATGAATATGCCACTATATTTTGGAGATTTCAAATACATGTAATTTTGATTTGATTGCAATTCCTTGCATGTCAACATATTTATCTCACATGTCAGATTATTTGATTTTAAAAAATGACTTTCACACAAGGAGCGGAAATATGCCACAATGCATTTGCGAAGGAATTACGAAAGATTTTAAGCATATAATATATAATATCATCAAAATATGACTAACATCTTGCAACTTTGTTATATTGAGCATTAAAATTTCTGTTGACAAGAAGTATAGTTAAATAATACAACTTTATCAACATAATGCTTACATGCAATATATTTATGTTGATATGCGAGGAAATTCAAGTTGCATGTCAGCATAAAAAATATCTTTAACGTCATCATGAAAAAGTTGCATAACAACATGAATAAGTTACATATTATAATAAAATCAGTGGCACATCAACAACATAAAATTATAGAATTATAAAAATGCATATCAACATTCAAAAGTTGCATGTCAACATAAGTTACTTATGAAGAAAAATAATTTGTATACCAATATTATTAATTGCATGACAACATGAAATAAATTGAAAATCAACATTCAAAAGCTGCATGTAAACATAAGCTACATATTAAGAAAGATAATTTGTATATCAATGTTTAGTAATTGCATTACAACATGAATAAATTAAACATATCAGAGACATAAATAACATATCTCTGAACATATCAGAGACATAAATAATGTTATTTATGTCTCTGAACATATCAACACTAAGAAATTGAATGCCAACATGAATAAGTTACATGTCAAGATAGATAAGTTTCATATCAACATTTCAAAGTTGCATTTTGAAATTTAAAAGTTGTGTTTCAATGTAAACATTATGCATATCAACATAAATATTCAAGAGAATTATTTGTTTTATTATGATAATGATCAGTGAGGTTGCATGTCGACATAATTACCATGCATATTGTCAAAGACAAAAGCTTTACAGAAATGGTGAACACTTAGGGTTAGAACAATACCATAAAATATTACGTTAGATATATTTAAATTACTCATCAATATTTGTAAGCCTCGAATATAGTCTATTCATATATCTTGCAACAAAATTTGCAACGTACCTCACATAAATATTAACATGTGATTGGATGAAACAATTATATCATACTGTTAACCTTGATGATAAAAACCAATGCTTGTTTGTGGTAATCTTTGTCACAAAGCAGACATTTGGTCGTCGGGGTGAGCAGAATGCTTCTATATATAAACAGTCCGGACAGAATTTTAATTTGTAACAATAAGTGCTTTTCGCTCCGGGGTAGTGTCGCATTGTGAGGGAAATGTCAATACTGCATCAGAATCATCAGCCGAAGCCGGCTGGTGGAATTCCTTATCTCTAATGATCGTGACAGGACTGCAGGGCTACTTATACTAATTGTCGTAAAGCGGAACCAGTTCTTCGACAGCTTCTTCAGAAAATTTCGGAGAACTTATATGTTTCTTCCATATAAAATCTCAATAGAATCCTCTGAATGCTATTCTGCGCTGAAAAGCATGTCTGAAAATAAATGTTGTTAGTTTTTAACATCTTGCTGATTTGTACCCAGAAAAAGACTTGATATGACTTATCCCTTACTCACACTCCTATGAAGCATAGGCCACGAACAATTATTTTGCAATTCTGTCCTTTGTTAGTCGGTGAATACAGCTATCTCCCTCTCATTGAAAAAAATACCACTGAAATTAGTTTTGTGTAACTTTGCAAGTATGTGTCGGCAAACATAAAAGATTGCATGCATAATATGCCAATACCTAGGCAATCCCACTTAAACAAAACTCACAAAATAAAAATTGTAGTTTCAAACTGACGGTTTTCCTCCCTTGGCCTAGCCATTAGGAAAATGAGGTTATATTATGTTGGGCATGATATTCTTCATAAAAGCACTAAAAATGTTAGGTTTTAAGATATTTTTAAACAGTATCAATTGTTAAGTGTAATTTCAAATTTTAAAATTTTCTCACTTCTAAAGTAATACAAACAACACATACGAGCTAATTTAAAGTTGTTACGAGGGTTGTTCGGAAATTATTGAGACATTTACTCCCATGGAAAAAAGATAAACATTGAAACTTCACCAGAAAATAAACTAGGATGTCTTTTATTAACGTAAAAATTTTGAAGTTAATGACATCATTTCTTTATTCCTGGTAAGCTAACAAGCCTACATCCAATGACCCGGCGCAATCACAAACTCATCGCAACGTCATTTTTTTCCTTAGTCCAATGTTATAAACACCTTTCAAACAAACGGAAAACATGAACTATTCTTCATTTTTCATCTTTTCTTTTTATTTCAAAATGGCAACAGTTACATATACTTTCTATTCCTGATTTTTTGTTAAAAAAATCGAGTTGTATTCCTTCCCGAAAGTCCACTTACTGTGACACTTCTCTAACATTCATTCTGTACATATCTTAGAACTGTTAAAATCAGTTTGTGTTGTAAAAAAAGTACTTAGTATTTAGTTCCTTTGTTTAAATTCTAGTTAAACAATCGGTAAATAAACCCAAATTGACTGAAGCTTTTGACCCCTTTCCATCGTATAGTTTTCATATACGCAATTTCTTGGCCAAAATAGGTCTTCTTCCGAGATTCAAACCAATTTTATGTATATTCGCAGCACCGCCTTTCCGTCAAAATTCAATAAACCGTCGCAGTCAGATTTCAATTGCTTGGTAAATATTTTTGGTACTCTTTCGTATTTCAACTCGAACACTAGCAAAACGTACACAATAGTTAGTCACAAAAAATAGCAAAATGAACATACATACTTTGATTTCTTTTATCAAGAACTGTAGTTCTAACAACACCTTAAACGATGTTGAAGTTGTTTAAGCTCCGAGTTTGTGCCTGCGCCGGATACCCCGACCACCGACTTGTTTATGTACTGTCATAAACTATTACATTGTAATTATTTTGTGATATTACTTTGCTTAATTATTTGTTTAGGATTCTCCAATGTTTATGCCAATTTTTATTAAATTTCGCCACTTAGAAAGAGAGTTATTTGTGTTGTCTCAATAATTTCCGAACAACCCTCATATACAGCCTAAATGCAAAACCACCCAAGTCAAATATTTACCCGAAGTATTAATTTTTACAGAATAAAGATAGAAGTAAAACTTGTACAATTATTTTTTCATTATTCCACAAAAAGTGAAGTAATATGAATTGGGTGCTAGCAATAAAAGATCTTTTAATTAAATCCTTTTTTAAGTCAAATGCTTCGATATTGTGTATCGGGTGTCTTTTGATTTTCTAGTCCCAGTCTAATGTTAAAGAAAATCAGTATGAAGACAGTCTGAAAATAGACTTTGTATCAGACTGATACTAATATGATAATAAATATTTGCCTGTTGCTTACTAATAAAGGACTTCCAAAAAAGAAATAAAGAATTGACGTCATAGTATTTTTTTAAATTCATCAATTATTACGCATTCGTGTCGTTTTCTGGAGGAAACGAATGATTTTTAAATGGAATTAAAACGACTCTCCTGGGTTGGAGAATGTTTAATAATTCTCCAGTCATCATGATTACGAAATAAAAATCAAAGTTTTCTTTTCATTCGATTCTGAATAGATTTGAAAAGGTTTGTTTAAGCTCAAATAACTGCGGTGATAATCATTTTCCCAAAACAAATAAACTTTCAAGTTCTATTTTAAAATTCATTAACTCTATTGACAAAAAGTCAAACGTTTATTGAAATAATGAATTCAGGATTTAATTGGAATTCTATTGATGAGGGTTATTAAAGTGCAGTAAATTATCCATAAGAGATTACACAGCAATTTTACTATTAAGCTAAATTCTTATAATTTACACAGTGAACTGCTGTATTCAGAAAGACACTCTAAACGACGGTTTATTTCTTTGTTTTTTCTTTCAAGTGAAAAATATGACAGTTGTGGATGTTTGTGATAAACAGGTACACGATATTCCCGTGTATAGCCTTGTTTTACTGTGTTAGAAAGGACTTTGGTGACATTTCTGATTACGAGAGGGAATACACAATCTCCACATTGCGTTCTTTGAGTAGAGGAAACCCCGGGAGTAATGTCTGTAACGACATGCTTGAGTGTTTCGGAATACTCGATGTCGGCGTTGATTGTCTGTTGGAATCATACCTTATTGCCTTTATTAAATGTCAATACACAAATAACCTCCCTCCCCACTGATTGATTAAAAACCTCAATGGAAGTCCGATAACTCCGTGTGTTCCATCTATTGCTTTTCACAGCAGTGTGCGACTGAAGAGTTTTTTTTTTGTGGAATATTGAAGGAGAAATGACTTTGTAAAGGCTTAATTATATTGCTGTTTAAAGATGATTTAGCATGTATAGAAATGCATGTTAGATCATGGCATTTTTTCTATCTCTCTTTTTAGATCGATTTCTTTGTATGATGTTCGTTGGATTAAGGGTGAAGATTTTTTTTCATAGATTGGAATTTATCCGAGTAAACTCTTAAACAAGCTTTTATTGGTTAGATTAAATGATTATGTATAAAGTGCCTCTATTAACACATCAATTGTCAGACAGTAACGGGAATGCGTTATCTAACTATATACCCACCTTAATGTACCTATAGTATCATAAGATATCCGAGTACCCAAGGGAGCGGATGCAGCCAATACACTTAGCACCTACGTATACTTTCAGCTGATATTTCGTTTGTCTTTTCTTTGCAGTTCAAATTATCAATTGCCTATCATTCTTAAGATTGCGTTGGGGGGGTAATTCTTAGAATTTGAATAACGCGGAGTTCAAAGCTGCCCTGCAGTTTCTACCACTGGCTGCTTAATGCTTGGTCTGTTTCGATCTGTTTCCCTGTACACCGTTTACCGGCGGAGTACCGCCCGAAATCCCGAGCTCGGCAGGTGCCCCAAAGTTTTTTAGTCATTAGATCGAAAATAATTTTGAAATTGTAAAACCTTACAAGCTCCTAATTAACACCGACTGCGTAGTCTGCATCTCGTTTGTTTCTCTGTCTGTGTGCATTTGAAAGAAGCATAATTATGATTAACGTAAGTCATGTCACGCACAACCTATTTAAAAATCTTTAATTACTACAACCAAAGTTGTTCCCGAAAATATAAATTGCTTTTGCCCCCATTTACTTCTAATTTCTCTTTTACCACTAACACACTTCGAAGATTTTGAGGATGTCGAGATCCAGCGGCAGATAGAAATCTGGTGCTGACGTTTTATTTTGGTTTAGCATTGCCAACGCTTAGTACTGTATTAACAGTGCACACACAAACAGCCAATAGGAGTGTCTTTGGTGTTCTCAAATCACACTATCGCACGTTGTCAGCATGGATCGTCGTCAAAACGTCAGGGGTCCTAAGTCCACGGTTAACAATAGACTCAGAACCCCTAACGTTTTAGGATCTGCACAAATCTGTGATTTACCTGAATTCAAACGAAATAACTCTACAAACACAAAGTTTGTTAACTTTAATTCCTTAACGACTTAATTGTTAGCTTTGAATTTGAATGACAGTTTTCAGTGCACGTCAAATGGGCAATCGGTTTTTAGAACGCAGTTCGCAGTTCGCAGTTCGCAATTGAATAGTGAACTGCGTTCTATAGAGCGCAGTTCGCAATTCAAAATTTTGTGCGATTGAATAGTGAACTGCGTTCTATAGAACGCAGTTCGCAATTCAAAATTTAGAATTCATATTTGGGGCCCGCTTGACTTATATGCAATTGAATAGTGAACTGCGTTCTATAGAACGCAGTTCGCAATTCAAAATTTAGAATTCATATTTGGGGCCCGATTGACTTATATGCAATTGAATAGTGAACTGCGTTCTATAGAACGCAGTTCGCAATTCAAAATTTAGAATTCATATTTGGGGCCCGCTTGCCTTATATGCAATTGAATAGTGAACTGCGTTCTATAGAACGCAGTTCGCAATTCAAAATTTAGAATTCATATTTGGGGCCCGCTTGACTTATATGCAATTGAATAGTGAACTGCGTTCTATAGAACGCAGTTCGCAATTCAAAATTTAGAATTCATATTTGGGGCCCACTTGCCTTATATGCAATTGAATAGTGAACTGCGTTCTATAGAACACAGTTCGCAATTCAAAATTTAGAATTCATATTTGGGGCCCGCTTGACTTATATGCAATTGAATAGTGAACTGCGTTCTATAGAACGCAGTTCGCAATTCAAAATTTAGTGCGATTGAATAGTGAACTGCGTTCTATCTAGAACGCAGTTTGCAATTCAAAATTTAGAATTCATATTTGGGGCCCGCTTGCCTTACATGCAATTGAATAGTGAACTGCGTTCTACAGAACGCAGTTCGCAATTCAAAATTTAGAATTCATACTTGGGGCCCGCTTGCCTTATATGCAATTGAATAGTGAACTGCGTTCTATCTAGAACGCAGTTCGCAATTCAAAATTTAGAATTCATATTTGGGGCCCGATTGCCTTATATGCAATTGAATAGTGAACTGCGTTCTATAGAACGCAGTTCGCAATTCAAAATTTAGAATTCATATTTGGGGCCCGCTTGACTTATATGCAATTGAATAGTGAACTGCGTTCTATCTAGAACGCAGTTCGCAATTCAAAATTTAGAATTCATATATGGGGCCCGCTTGACTTATATGCAATTGAATAGTGAACTGCGTTCTATAGAACGCAGTTCGCAATTCAAAATTTAGAATTCATATTTGGGGCCCGCTTGCCTTATATGCAATTGAATAGTGAACTGCGTTCTATAGAACGCAGTTCGCAATTCAAAATTTAGAATTCATATTTGGGGCCCGCTTGCCTTATATGCAATTGAATAGTGAACTGCGTTCTATAGAACGCAGTTCGCAATTCAAAATTTAGAATTCATATTTGGGGCCCGAAATTTTCAGGGGCATCTACTAGTGGTATTTCACTACCACTGTGAACATACGGTGATGCAGCTATCTCTAGTTTTTAAGAATCGGGCTAATATACAATTGAAAAGTGAACTGCGTTCTATCTAGAACGCAGTTCCCAATTCAAAATGTAGAATACCTATGGGCCCCGGTAAAAAGTGAAAAAAATAAAGATTCAAATGAAGCATATTTTTCCCCTAACATTATCTATTGATATCTATTCCATAATAATTAACAAGTTTTAGCGCTGAATTTATTGTATATAAAAAGCACGAAGCTTTTAAACATGGTAGGGGTCAGCATACATTCGTGATTTTGTATAGTAAATCGACGACGGGCATTCATTTCAAAGCCTTTGTTTACTGTAAGCCTAACCGAAGACAAACTTGTTGGAAAGACAAAATGTGCATTAAGAAAACTCCTGTGAAAGTAAGAGGTTTGTACTACATTAGGCTGGGACCTAAAAAATGAAAAAAATATGAAAATTTCAAGGTTTTTCCTATAGCAATCGAAAGCTATTATACTCTGTCCCAAGATATCTTGGATTCTCATTTTGCTTAATTGCATGATATCTATAAATACCTCAGAGTTTAAACGATGTTCATTCAAAAGTATGCAAAATTTCCAAGATATTTCATTCGAAACGCCCCTGTTAGCTGATCAGGTTTCAATACAATGCTAAAAAATGTGATGTCGTTGCAGCAAGCCCGGATGATAACGTTGTAAAATTGCGCGATGTATTCCGAGTGTATTCCGAATGGAGAAAAGATGTAAACATTCCCCGTTATAAATCTCCGTAAGGAATCGGTTTTCCTTCCTGTGAATTTTTCTGAGTGAAAGATGATAATGAGTCAATGAAATTATCTTGGAAAATATCCCTTTTAACTATGTCAATTGCACTTCTTTCACAGGTATGTGTATTTTTATTATGAGGTTTTTACAATTTTCACCTCTCAAAATATTTTTAAAATCTATTTTTTTGATTAAATATTGTAAAATTTGAAAATTCTAAACCGGTGAAAACATTTCAATATAATGTACTTTATTCTTAATTGATATCGTCAGGTGTCCCATACCACCTAAAGGTAGTTTTCTTAAAGTAGTTTTCAAAGTCATTTCTTAATAATATGTTTACAGTGCGACTGTTGGGGCGAGCGCAGAAGGAACTTCACATCTTTTAATATTAATGCCATTTGTTTGTTTAGACGCAGTTCATAATCCGTTCTATTACCCTCAGCGTTAGCAACGCACTTACCAACGGGTAACATTAAAAATTGTTACATGCGCGAAAATTATGCGCGTACGGTTCGCCGTAGAATTCACGTTATTCCTAGGTAAAAGCAGTTAGGTTTTATTCAAAATTAAGACATTCAGTATAACAAAATAAATAGTGCCTGTTTGGGAGGATAACAGTTGAAATTGACACCCCTTGAAAACCATTGTCAACCTCCGCTTCGCGTCGGTTGACAATGGTTTTTTGAAGGGGTGTCAATTTCAACTGTTACCCTCCCAAACAGGCACTATTTATATAATACATATTGTATCATATGATACAATTATATATCATATAAACCAATATCATATTGTACAATATCGTATGATACGATAAAATAGAATATAACAATATCATATAATACAATTTCATGTGATATAATTGTATATTACAGAAACCAATATCATATTATATTATATGATACAATATTATAGATACAATATAATATCATATAATATTGTATCATTATATACAATACTATACAGAACACTATCATGATACAATATCATATCATAAAATATAAAAAAAAATGATACATATCATATCGTATCATATAACTTTTTACAATATAACATATGATATTATATTGTATCATATTAAACAATAGTGTTTCATATCATACAATACAATACAACATCATAGGAATCATGTTATATCATTTAACAACAACCACATCAAGCAGGTTTAAGTGAGGTAGGAGATTTCTTTAGCATCCTTGATAATGGAGATCAGGCTCTGCATCTGAAGCAACCTCTGCGTTTCATTTATAATATAGTTAAATCAACTTTGCAAGCTATCATCTATAAAACATGTGACCTGTTCCAAAAATCTAAACCTCATCCTGCATCCGTAACCAATGGCTCAGATTCAGCATTCAAGCCTGTCAGGTGCATCAGTATCATAAGACGCATCACCCATGCAAGTTTGGTGAAGTTAGGACCAGTTATAACTAAAATATCATCATCAGAGGGCACCACCAATTAAAACCTTAACCACCTCCAGCATCCGCAACCTATGGCTGAGATTCAGCATCCATGCCTATCATTTGCATCTGTATCATAAGACACACCATCCATTCAAGTTTGGTGAAGTTAGGACCTGTAATAACTAAAATATTTTTTTATCATCCTTGATAATGGAGATCAAGCTCTGCATCTGAAGCTTCCTCTGCGATTTATTCATATTACAGTTTAATCAACTATGCAAGTTTGAAATAGTACTAATATCTATGTAACATGTGACCTGTTAAAAAAAACTTAACCTTATCCAGCATCCGAAACCTATGGATCAAACTCAGCATTCAAGCCTATGAGGTGCATCAATATAATAAAACGCACTATCTGGTGAAGTTAGGACAAGTAATAACTAAGATATCATCATCAAAGGGCACCTGTTTCAAAAACTTTGACCAGGTCTTAAAACCTTAACCTCCTCCAGCATCCGAAACCTATGGCTCAGATTCATTATTCAAGCCGTTCAGGTGCATCAGTATAATAAGACGCACCATCCACACAAGTTTGATGAAGTTTGGACCAGGAGTAGCTAAGATATAATCATTAGAGGGCACCTACTCAAAAAACTTTAACCAGCTCCAAAAACCTTAACCTCCTCCAGCATCCGAAACCTATGGCTCAGATTCAGCATTCAAGCCTGTCAGGTGCATCAGTATCATAAGACGCACCAACCATACAAGTTTGGTGAAGTAAGGACCAGTAGTAAATAAGATATTATCATCAGAGGGCACCTGCAACAAAAACTTTAACCAGCTCTTAAAACCTTAACCACCTCCAGCATCCGAAACCTATAGCTCAGATTCAGCATGCAAGCTTGTCTTGTGCATCTGTATCATAAGACACACCATCCATGCAATTTTGGTCAAGTACGGACCAGCAGTAACTGAGATATTGCTATCAAAGGGCACCTGCAACAAAAACTTTAACCAGCTCTTAAAACCTTAACCTCCTCCAGCATCCGAAACCTATAGCTCAGATTCAGCACTCAAGTCTGCCTGGTGGATCAGTATCATAAGACACACCATCCATGCAAGTTTGGTCAAGTTAGGACCAGGAGTAACTTAGATATTGCTATCAAAGGGCACCTGCAACAAAAACTTTAACCTGCTCCAAAAACCCTAACCTCCTTCAGCATCTGAAATTTAGGATCCAGATTCAGCATCCAAGTCTTTCAAGTCCACAAGTAGGTCCAGATGCATCATCCATGCAAGTTTGGTGAAGATAGGACAAGTAATAACTTATATAGATAGAGGACCTGCAACAAAAACTTTAACCAGGTCCGGACGCCGACGCCGGGGGATTAGCATAAGCTCCCCTCGACTTCGTCTCGGTGAGCTAAAAACTAGAGAAAGCCGCATCACCATATTTTAACAGTGGTAGTGAAATACCACTAGTAGATGCCCCTGAAAATTTCGGGCCCCAAATATGAATTCTAAATTTTGAATTGCGAACTGCGTTCTAGATAGAACGCAGTTCACTATTCAATTGCATATAAGGCAAGCGGGCCCCAAATATGAATTCTAAATTTTGAATTGCAAACTGCGTTCTATAGAACGCAGTTCACTATTCAATTGCATATAAGGCAAGCGGGCCCCAAATATGAATTCTAAATTTTGAATTGCGAACTGCGTTCTATAGAACGCAGTTCACTATTCAATCGCACAAAATTTTGAATTGCGAACTGCGTTCTATAGAACGCAGTTCACTATTCAATTGCATATAAGGCAAGCGGGCCCCAAATATGAATTCTAAATTTTGAATTGCGAACTGCGTTCTATAGAACGCAGTTCACTATTCAATTGCATATAAGGCAAGCGGGCCCCAAATATGAATTCTAAATTTTGAATTGCGAACTGCGTTCTATAGAACGCAGTTCACTATTCAATTGCATATAAGGCAAGCGGGCCCCAAGTATGAATTCTAAATTTTGAATTGCGAACTGCGTTCTATAGACCGCAGTTCACTATTCAATTGGATATAAGGCAAGCGGGCCCCAAATATGAATTCTAAATTTTGAATTGCGAACTGCGTTCTATAGAACGCAGTTCACTATTCAATTGCATATAAGGCAAGCGGGCACCAAGTATGAATTCTAAATTTTGAATTGCAAACTGCGTTCTATAGAACGCAGTTCACTATTCAATTGCATATAAGACAAGCGGGCCCCAAATATGAATTCTAAATTTTGAATTGCAAACTGCGTTCTAGATAGAACGCAGTTCACTATTCAATCGCACTAAATTTTGAATTGCGAACTGCGTTCTATAGAACGCAGTTCACTATTCAATTGCATATAAGGCAAGCGGGCCCCAAATATGAATTCTAAATTTTGAATTGCGAACTGCGTTCTATAGAACGCAATTCACTATTCAATTGCATATAAGGCAAGCGGGCCCCAAATATGAATTCTAAATTTTGAATTGCGAACTGCGTTCTAGATAGAACGCAGTTCACTATTCAATCGCACTAAAGAGCTAGAGCCACGAAGCATCAAAAATTGCCCTATCATTAAAAATTCCCATATTTTGGTAAAATATAGAGTAGAATCTTAGGTTTTCATAACTGTTTTTCTTTTTTCGATATCTATCATACTTTTTTATTAACGGAGTTTACAATATGGCATTGTTTTGATGAAAAATGTAGAACAGACGTCATTTTTGTTAAGTAACGTCATGAAATGATAAAACTACGTATGACTTGAAACTAATAAAATAAACAAAAAACAAATAAAATTATCATGTAGACATTATAATTAATTTATGAAAATAAATTTATTGATGAAAATACCATGAAAAGCTTATTTACAATAAAGTTTAAAAAATATTACAGGGACCAGTGCTGACGGTCAATATAACGGCGGTACATTTGAATATGTCGGTGTCATAAAAGTTCTTTTTTCTGCAATTTGAAACTGCATGAAGTAATGCTGATGATGCGCAGTGTATACGACTGAGGATTAATCATTGAATTCTACCAATGTAATCACAAATTATTAAAAATAAATATATAAATATGACAGAGATACGGTAATTGAATTTAATAGAGATGTATGTAATCTCGAGTTTTGATGCATTACTGTAACAGTCTGTGTACATTATTCTACATGATTATTTTAATTATTTCAAGGTTTCGATATTTTCACCCAATCCTAGCGCTTTACAGCAGTTAGATGCCAGGGTCCAGTCCTTTGAAATGTTTTATTTTCCCATTTTCCCCTGGGCTCACCGTGCGTTCATGTGCGCTCACCGTGCGTTCACTTGCGCCAGCTCTCCGCTCCGCTCCGTTCCCGCTCATCGTTCACAAAACGCCCACCGTGCGTTCATAAAGATTTCGCCTTGCGCTCACTGCGTTCGTTTAGTGTTCACTTATTGTTTAGTCAGATAATATTATATTTAGGCTTATAACAATACAAACATGTAGTTTATTGTTATTTTTTCCTGATTACCAACGAAAAACAATGTAACAATACCTCCCGGGGTACTCCAAATAAATTGTTCTTCTTGCGTTCACATAAAGTACATATATCGTTCACCGTTCACTTTGCGCTTGCGATTGCGCTCTGCTTACGCTCACAGTTCACCGTTCATAAGCACTATCCAAATTCGGCTCAGCGTGCACTCGCCGTTCGTTTAGAGTGCACTCACCGGTGCTCACCGTTCACGAACTGTTCAAGTGAAAAATAAAACCTTTTAGCGACTGTGTATATGTAATGGATATACTAGTATGCCGAAAGCAGTTTCGAGGCCCGTTATAGGGCCGAGAACTGTGATATTTTTTCATACAGAAGTGTTTGAGGCATATATAGTACTTAAATCACTCCATTGAATATCATTGTTGATTCCTGAGACAGTCCAATTTTAAAGATTAACAGTATTGTAACCACTGGTAATGGTCTGATATTAAGAAGCTCTGTAATATATCGGACTGTCATAAGTAAAATTCTTGACTGCTTGAACAAGGGAATGACATTACAGCAGTGGTTTAATGTTCATTAATTAAATGAAAAAAGAATAGCGATTTCTTTAAAAATATTTTTATGATTTTATTATTCCTTATAAATGCCATAACGTCTATTCATTTACATTTCATTTTTTCCAGTGATATTCATGTCTTTTGAGAATTGTAACAAGTGATAAGCTATCCGTAAATGTCTTGAGAATTAAGATCATATTTCAAGAGAGAGAGAGAGAGAGAGAGAGAGAGAGAGAGAGAGAGAGAGAGAGAGAGAGAGAGTGTGGGTTTACTTTTTTGAAGCGGAGATAGGTTAAAATGAGCAGTAGCACATAAATATTGTCGTAAAATTGTCTTGAAAAGTCGAATTAATAGCAAGCATGTAGAATTTGTGTTATCATATATATAGATTTGTAATGAACTCGGCCGTACATCGATTTTTTCAGAGGGTAGGGAAGGGGGGGGGGGTGAATGGAAACAAATACTGATTTAAATCTCTCTGTACGCATCGTTGTTTTTTTTTTATAGAAAGGGCCCGGCAATCTGAATTTTTCTATATGCCATACAAGAAAAACTTTAATTAGATTTAATACGCATAAAATGATCGAAGATAATTTCAATCGAGAATTTTATAGGCAAAAGTAAGTCACCGATGTACACATTTAGGTGATTTTTTATTTTATTTGACAAATTATCAACAAAGACATCGCAATTGGGATTAGACTTCTATAAAGTGAACATGCTGATAATGTATTCTAAGCTGTTTATACCAAAAGCCGTCTTTATCGAAACGGACACAATCGAACTTTTAAGAAAGGAGTGCAACTGCATGTAACGGTTCACCGGAAATACATTGACCACGCGACGAATCAACACTGATCAACAGGTGGCTGATAAAGAAAAGACATATGCATTGGCAAAATGTTTTTATGCAAGGGACGATGGCTTAATATTCAATTACAGCTGTACTTACGAATTAAATAATCAAGTTTTTTGATGGAATAAGTTAAGTTTATCATATATGTACATGTTTACACGTGATGTCGACTGTCTTTCTTCCGCGGTATTCAGGAACACGTACTTGTGTAAAAAAAAAAATCGCTTGCATCTTTCCTTTCGTTTAATGGATTTCACCGTTTGACAAAAAACTCACAACTAGCTACTTATACATGCTATTGATTATTACATAAAGGTATAGGAATATATATTTGCATTTCCATTGTTCTTTCCCACTGTAAGCCCATACGGAGGAGCTGCAATTATTTCTCTATAATCGCAATTGCTCTGTCAGTATACTATGACGTCATAAAGGTGTAACGTTATATATACTTTTCCATGACGTTATAGATTTAAACCACTATACAATACATCATGTGTTTTTCTCCAACTCGATTAAAATTGACGTATTTACATGTAATATTAAAACATGTTTTTGATAACATTTTAAAGGAATTAAAAACATATCATTAATTCTGTTAACAAATCTATGTGAATTAAAAAGATACATTACATGCAGTCTGAATGTTTACTTTTGATGTAGGGTGATTTCACCATGCATCGGACACCTTTGGATTTTTCCCTTTGTTCACGCATCAAATATCGTCCAAATATAAATAAAACTTGTTTTAAAAGTTGCAGGTTTTCCCCTTGCTTAATTATTGGAGAAAAAATTGTGAAATTGTTAAAAATGTAGAAAATAAAGCAAATTAATGAAGCGTTGAACTATTTCACCATGGATCGGACAATATTTACCAAGCATCGGACAGCTAGAGCAGTGCAGTAGAGATTAAAAATAACAACATTTTCTGGTTTTAATGCAAAAATACAAAGGTTCGGAAATATTAATTTATTCAATTGCAATTCATATCTCTTTTAATGTAAGTCCTTAAATCTACATATAGGAATTGAGACTAGTGCTTCTGTTTAAAGGAATATTTATCATAAGGGGTTCTTTATCGTGCCAGTTCCTACAGGAACTTTGGACTAAAAAGGGTGTGTCCGTAAAACTCGATTTTTAAGTGGTTTGAGAAAAATGTTTGTATCAATTATTTTTTAAATTCTTATTTTACTTCACATTTAAAGTATATCACAAGGAATGGGCACAAAATCTCCATATTATTAGAAGAAATCATGCAGTGAAAACTGTCCGATGCATGGTTAATTTTTGTCCGATCCATGGTGAAATGAACATATGGTGCAATAATGACCTTGACATTAATTGTTCAAATTTCTTGGACTTATTTTAATCAAATTTTGTTTCAAAACTTACTTCTTTCTAATTATTTTAGGCAGAGAGTGCATTTTCACTAATTCACAATCAAACGCACAACATTCAAATAATGCTTTAGTGTAAAATCTTCGTAACTAAATTTTCAATAATGGCGTATTTGATGTCATTTTACGATGTCTATATTGCTATTTCTTTGACAATGTGACTGTCAAATTCTTAATAATGATAAAGTTCATTTGTTCTAATTCAGGAATATACGAAACAACACATGAGCGCATGCACATATATTTGTATATTTATAAACAAAGTTGTCCGATCCAAGGTTTGTGTCCGATGCATGGTTAAATCACCCTAATAGCTAAATGTCAAGGTCTAGGCTACTACAGGGTATTTGCGAGTGGTAAAATGCAAATATAAGTAATAAACAACGATTGTTTAGTGAACATGGCGTTATGAATAGCAACTGCTCTGCTGGCATATTTTCCATGATGCGCTAGCGCGCATCATGGAATATGCCAACAGAGCAATTGCTATTCATAACGCCATGTTCACTAAATAACGTTGTTTATTTCTTAAATATTTACTTACGTACGTACAATGTTAACTTTGCCATAATTTAGTTTTTCCCTGTTTGTTAACAATGTTCATGTATCTCATATTCTACTGCAATTGAATAATACCGTGGTACATAGAAATAATGCTTTTTAAAAATGCAGACTTTACTGTTAAATTGTATTGGCAAAATACTGAAAGAACTCAACATTCCATGTACAGATTCAACTGACGTCGCAAACGTCAAACTATGACGTCATTGATGATGCACGATGTAAGCATGAATACACAGTATAAAATTACTAGATAAAACATGTTAAAGTTCAGTTTATGTGCATTTCTTCCTCAAATATTTAATAAAATGATGATTTTGTAAATAATCAGAAATAATTCTTTATCATTATTAATTAAATTCTGCTATTTCAATAAAAAGGAAGCAAATAATTTCCCTAAAATAGAGTGGTCTGTTTTATTTTCTTATACTAAAATTTTCAAAATTTGTAAAATACATATTGGCCATACTTGAGTACCTCTACGAAATTTTGCAGGCAGAAGCACTTATGCAATATCTCTCAGTTTTAAAAGTTTCAAAGAGGTACTCAAGTGTGGCCACATTCAAATTTGGGAAAAACTGCAGTAAAATCTACAATTTTCAGCTATTTTTAACGATCATAGTATGTTTGGTGATGCGCATGTGCTAAACGGTGGGGCCGAAGTGAAAAAATTTCATATGCATAGAAGCAGAATATTGTGCCCTACATTATAAGTAATTACAATTTGTATTGTTTCAAACTTGAGTTTTGTGAAAATTTTAAGGCACATTTTGATGCTTCGTGGCTCTAGCTCTTTTGAATTGCGAACTGCGTTCTATAGAACGCAGTTCACTATTCAATTGCATATAAGGCAAGCGGGCCCCAAATATGAAATCTAAATTTTGAATTGCGAACTGCGTTCTATAGAACGCAGTTCACTATTCAATTGCATATAAGGCAAGCGGGCACCAAGTATGAATTCTAAATTTTGAATTGCAAACTGCGTTCTATAGAACGCAGTTCACTATTCAATTGCATATAAGACAAGCGGGCCCCAAATATGAATTCTAAATTTTGAATTGCGAACTGCGTTCTAGATAGAACGCAGTTCACAATTCAATCGCACTAAATTTTGAATTGCGAACTGCGTTCTATAGAACGCAGTTCACTATTCAATTGCATATAAGGCAAGCGGGCCCCAAATATGAATTCTAAATTTTGAATTGCGAACTGCGTTCTATAGAACGCAGTTCACTATTCAATCGCACAAAATTTTGAATTGCGAACTGCGTTCTATAGAACGCAGTTCACTATTCAATTGCATATAAGGCAAGCGGGCCC
The DNA here is from genome assembly GCF_025612915.1 of Magallana angulata. Classification (NCBI taxonomy): domain Eukaryota; kingdom Metazoa; phylum Mollusca; class Bivalvia; order Ostreida; family Ostreidae; genus Magallana; species Magallana angulata. The sequence continues at coordinate 35,759,855 of NC_069114.1, forward strand.
CAAATATGAATTCTAAATTTTGAATTGCGAACTGCGTTCTAGATAGAACGCAGTTCACTATTCAATCGCACTAAATTCTGAATTGCGAACTGCGTTCTATAGAACGCAGTTCACTATTCAATTGCATATAAGGCAAGCGGGCCCCAAATATGAATTCTAAATTTTGAATTGCGAACTGCGTTCTATAGAACGCAGTTCACTATTCAATTGCATATAAGGCAAGCGGGCCCCAAATATGAATTCTAAATTTTGAATTGCGAACTGCGTTCTATAGAACGCAGTTCACTATTCAATCGCACAAAATTTTGAATTGCGAACTGCGTTCTATAGAACGCAGTTCACTATTCAATTGCGAACTGCGAACTGCGAACTGCGTTCTAAAAACCGATTGCCCGTCAGACGAATGTACATGAGCACAGTGTGTTTCGTGGAGTCGTGTTTCTTCTCCCATATTTCATGTCAATTGCCTATAGATAATGTGACTGAGTCAAATTCTTCTTTTGTACATCAAATTTCACAAGTAGCACTTGTATGTTTGATGTAAGCCAGGGGCTGAATTTAAATAGCAGGTGGGAGGCTGTTTAAAAAGTCGACTGCCAAAAAGCTTCCAGCTCTGTTTGCCTCTTGTATACTTTGTTTGTACTGGCATAAAATAGGTGCCGACCTTTTCAAGCACTCGTCATTTCCCAAACGAATGTCGACGCAGATATGCTAAGTAATTGATGTCTTCTAAACTTATGCAACACTAATAAATTACGACAGCCTGCACATAACCAAAGCGATTTTTTCTTAGAGATGTCTTCTGCAATTAAAGAGAATATCGTTCTATTGGCGCAAAACTTGCTAATTTACAGTGCGCTTATCCTATAAAATTAACAGTTTAAGTTGAATGTTTTAAAAAATAGAGCTTTTCTCCCGATTCTGGAGACTGAGCCCTTTGTTTTATCTCTTTGCAAAAAAGAGCACCAATTCGGCGGAAAATCGGCCACTTTGTACACGTTCTCTATGTTTTTTTCCTGTAGCACATTGTTGCCAAAGCCCGTTGAAGGTAGTCCAGAGGGACCTCTCGAAATATTTTATGATCAGTTTACTCGAATCCTTCTAATGTCGATCGATTCGGTATAAAATTCGTCGCATCCAAAAAGTGGTCTGCGAGGGTTTTATGGTAAAGTGTGGCTTCAGCAATCGCAATCGAAAGCCTGATGTTATAAGTTGTGAATTTGTATTCAGATAGAGAGGACGTGAACTATTAATGTTTTCTGGCAAACTGAGCACTAGTACTCTCTGTTTAAGTTCATGTTTGCTTAAAGTGTTTCCTCGTGAGATTCACTGAATGCAGAAAGGCTAATTTGAAAATAGAGCCAGGAACTGAGTGAAGGTCCTTGAGCTACAAGTTTCAGTATTTCAGCTAGATTATCTTTAATTGTAGTGTTTGAATATTAATGGTCCTTTTTGTCTCTGAACTAAGAGAAGGTATAAATGTGTGACCAAGACGTTATAATCATGAAAACTTTTGATATTTTCATGGACGCAAAAAACTATTTTCAAGGGGTACTTATGGAATGATTTTGTTTTTCAGTAGTATTGCATAAAATCATAAACATCATTCGCAAAGACTTACAGTTCTTTTAGGGTTGGTGTGCAGATGTAGGTTTAGCTAACTCTATAGAATAAACTTATACATGCGTATCTCAAATAGTTGGCTTTAATCACTGTTGATTTAATCACAACCACTGTTGAAGTATGTCTGCGTTGAAAACAATTTTCGAATTATCATTTAATGTTAATTTCATTCCGTGCTGTATCTTAACATGTTGTATTCTGGGGTTAACAGAAAAAGATCAAACGACGAGAGCCAGCATGTTTTCGGCAAAAAGTGACAATGTTTCCTGCAAGTTGCTTATAATACACGTTATTACGTAGAGAAATTACGGATCCTCGCCAGTATATGTAAATGTAATCGGGCAACACGACAGAAAGTTAAATCTGCGGACTAGAAATGACAAAATTATTGCTTGTTACGCAGAATCAAATCATGAACAAAAATTGTGTAATATATATACCAGGTTTTTCCTCTGAATATATGGTCTCCGACAACAGTTTATTAAACTTATTGTCTACAATACTGAAGGGTTGACCCACTGAGTATATGCACATCGATAGTTTCATGGTCAGTTGGACCCGCGCCTTCTTTGGTTAGTTACAAGGACTGGTGCATTGATCTCCTCCTGCCAACATTTATCCAGCTGAGAAGTGGCTCAATTTGTCATACATCAACAAGCTAAAGGCTAAATGGTCGTATTTATTTTGTGCTTTTATATTTCCTAATAAAGTTTCACCAATACACCTTAAGTGGTGTGGAAATTTCGATAATTTCAAAGAATTTTGAGAATTATTCTTACTAGTTGCCAATCATTGAGCAGCAAGCCACCTAAATCTAGCGTATATGAAAAAAAATAATAAAAGCTGTAATTCATATGATAATGAAGAGTACTGTTATTCCATTCAATTTTTTCATATTAATTTAACATTTTTTCTAAGCATCATTAATTGCTACCAGGAACTTGTATTTGATAGCGAGAACTTTCCCATATTTCACCAGAGCTAGACAATTTTGTTCGTGTGATTATCATAAGAAATCCGCTGATTTCATGACAGAACATAACAACGCTGTTAAACTCGGCCTTTGGTCCCGCCGTAGCCTGCTTCAGTGATGGGTTAGTTCATTGCAGCGATAGGGAATGATTGCATTCATTGATTATATGATCTATGGATATTGTACACGAATAAGTAGAATGCTGACGAAGGGTATGCCGACAGCGTACTGCCGGTATTTGGCCCTCTGATATTCCACTGAGCTTTCTGCCCTTCTAAAGTTACTCCGTCTTGGAATTCAACAAGTGCCCGTTTCAATAATTTTGCCAAGTTTGGTTTACGTGTCTAAGACAACTGCATCTTTTTGTTATAAATGATTTCCATTAATATGCAGGGTTTTTTTCTTTGATTCTTAGCAAGTTACAGATTACTGTCCTTCTTTTATAGTATGATAAGGTTCGCACATGTAATAGTAGGATAGGCTTGGGTATGTATACAAAATATTGAATGTGTATTGAGTGTGTACATATGGTACACCGGATAATTGCATAATAAAAGTAATAGTCAATGCTTATTAGATAATGCTCGCTAATTACGCACTTTTTAAATATACATCGATTAGAAAGGTATATATTCCAGAGAGGAAATGGATTCTTATTATATTCACAAGTTGTTGCAAAAACCGTGTCTAAATGTACGATTGATTAAATATTCATACTGATTCAGACCCCATACGAGCAAGCCCAGAAAACAATAAGCCTTAATTATGAGGGATGAACGTTTTGTAGCCCCTTCTGGACTTGTCTCTCTACCATTCTGCACGGTGGCATTAATGCTAAAGCGGACTGGGGGAAGATTTGGCAGAACTCGTACACAGTATATCTACACCACTGGCTCTTATGCCGCTCTCCCGCAAAACGTGTATTACAGTATGTCTTCGTGGCACACTGCATCAGTAGCTCCTTCGTAAGGCTCAGGCTCAAAGAACTAGAAAAACGTCAATTGATTTCCCGCCTTTTTCGCCTTGGATTGTCTTCCGTGTGACGTGAACGTTTTTATAATTTGAAAGTCATTGGCTGGATTCCGTTTGCTTCGAAAATGAAGAAGTCTGCAAACAGTGCGTCCCATTCTATTGATTAAGAAAAAAAGCATAAAAAAGAATTGTATCTAGTCATATTTTTGATTATCTGACTGTGTCGTGTGGGAAATTACTATTACTGCTGAGTGATCCTGCTGTGGTTAGAATTTTTTTGGGGGAAACTACCTGTTGCTGTTGTCACTCTAATGGAGACACTCTGATCTCGTCGCGCTCTTATGTGTGGAAGAACAGGTGACAGCAAAAGCGGACGAATGTTTCGAATGATCATATATCGTCTGTTCCCCCCACTCAGGAAACATCTACTGTTTAACAAAGAAAAAAGTAAGTTTATGGTTTATCGTACATGTTTTTTTCGTTTTTAACTTGAATTGGAATTGCCTCATGGTATCATTAATAGTATGAATCATCATAAAAAGTCTTTCGTTGAATCGTTCGATATTGCGCTGTGCTTTGATTGTTGAAGTAGGAGTAAGTCGGGACAGGTGCTTTCTTGGGATGGTCCTCTAGCTCTGCTTATTTTACACCTGAGATGATTACCGTGTCGTAATCCGCCCCCGGAGTTTTGTGTGGACGTCAAAATGCAAAACCAAAGTCAGCCGTTCAGACTAACAAGTTAAGCAGGTATCGATTGCAGAGAATCGAATCGCAATGTGCATCCCCAGATAACTCAGATAACAAAAATATATGCATGGTTTTTACGTTTTAAGATTTGTTTTGATCTTGAGTACATCTCCAGTCAGTTCTCATTTACGTAATGCAGCCATAAGATCAAAATAGCCAAGAAGGAAAATGATTTTTTTTTTCAGATTAATTAATCTGCCCAACCTGTGGAGTCTTGACATGAAATAAAGTATTTATATGGGGAGATCAGACCATGTATCTGTATGGATACTCTGGATCAAACCTACACATAGCATAAGAACACTGTCGTGTTTTGATATTGCAAGTAATTATAGAGTAAGATGATTGGAAGCAGACGGCAGTTATTAACACAATATCAGCCCCCTCGACCTTATTGCAAAAATGTGCATCCATGTACCCAGCGCAAAATGGTAACCACATTGTGTTTGTTCAGACGCGCGGACCTGTTCATATAACACAGCGCCATGCAGTGTCCATTTGTCCATTTCATTCATTCTGTTTTCTAGAGGAATGCTTTGGAGAGATAAACATATGTTTTGACAAGATTAGGGATCTATTTTCAAAGCGAGATATAATGTGCTAGTATGTTGTTGCAAGAATTTTCAAGTTCATCTAATCGCAATAATTAAGTTAATGGGCAAATTGTTTTGAATATTCACATGCAGCTGCTCCCTTGCTGCAAATTCTGAACATATAAGATCTAGTTAGTGTTTGTATGAAACATTTATGAAAGAAAGCAGTCGAATCAATCATATTATCTTATTGCAGCAACAAATTAATAGGATTTTTTTTTAAATCAAATTTATGCAGTCTATATATTATTCATAACATAAACGCCAATATCCTACTGCATAAAAGATATAAAGTACGCATTCCAGTAAGCTATTCTCATATATTTACGGGTCAAACTCTTATCTGAGTGTTCGATAGGGGAATCTGCCTAATATCCGTTGCGTCAGTTTGTTTTTAAAAGTACAACAACCTCTTAAAGATGGAAGCACTTACGAAAACGTAGATTTTAAAGATGATTGTTTGATAATATTTATCTGTGGGCAATAGACAATGAGAGGGGCATCTGTAGCATCAGCATACCGAAGCCTGCAGAGGCCCGATATATACTTTACAATACAAAACACTTGGTTATCGGGTCCAAACACTTTACTCCTGGGGCGAAGAAATTTGAATTGAATTTAATTCGTACTTGTCGACGGGGGAAAGAAATCTTCTTTGTTAAGTAAATCAAGTGCATCCCGCCCAAATATTTGTCCTGTTGTGGTGCGTTGTTTTAGAGTAAGCGGTCACCATTTCTTTTTTCTCGGTTTTTTTTATCGGGATGGTGGAATTAGGGTCGGTTCTAAGGCGTGAGAACCATCTGAAAGAGTTTCAAAACCTCAATTTTAATTTCTGTCACACTGCTGTATAAAGACCTTTTTCTTAATCCATTAATAGATCAGTGCTTTTTTCCTGTGGAAAACTGTGACCTGTATTTAGTAAATTATTGAAGACAAATTATCAAATTACTGGAAATGTAATACTGTTTTAAACAATTTCATTGGCATTTAAACTGTGTTAATTCTTCTCCAATAAAATCGGCAAAGTCTTTATTTGTACTTGAATTTAACATGGGAATTATCTTTCATAATCTTGTTGTTCTGTCCAAATTATACCGAGCGCAGCGAGGATTAATGGTAACACGTATATATAAGAAAATCAGTGAAAAATGAAAGTTGAATCAGGGGTACTAAGGCCAAAAAAATTTTCTTCCAGCCCTGGGCGCCGCCATATTGGCAGCCATTTTGTTTTTTAAAAGTTAGTTCGATCATTGATTGACTGGTACTTATCCGATGTTTATTGCCCCTAAATTCGATTAAAATTTTCTAGTGTTTCAATAATAGGTAATTTGAATTAAAAGAAATAAAAGAGGACACCAGATAAGTTTCAAAAGTGCTTCAATCAAGAAACACGACTATAGTTCTATGTATATCTTATCAAATTATCAGATGGAAAATAAAAACATTACCATCAAGAACTGAACTTTTAGATACTGAATAAAGTATTCGATTTTATTACCGCGTTATTTATTTGAATTAAATTGATAAACAATGAAAGAAGAAATTTTAAAAAAGTTCGGAATAACGTTACTCTCTTCGGCTATTTCCGAAGACAAATCGTGTATGTTTTACGTCTGAAGCATGACGTCATAATGTAGACTGAGCACGCGACGTTTACTTAAACTTTAGCTAATGATTTGAGTAGGCAACCAGGCGGATCTTACTGAGTGCGTTCAAATAAATTTTGATCTACAAAAATCAAACTGCACTGTGTTATATCTGCGCTCGGTCCAACGGTCACACCGTTTACATATTAAGATATATGCCTGCTTTATTGAAATTTAAATTATAATCATTTTTACTTTTGGCAAAAATCAATGCTTAAGCATCGAAGGAGCTTATGCATATATAATTGAAGTGATATATTTAAATTCAAGTTAAAAAAGACACTGATTTACTAGGATGATAAAATATCAATCTCAACTTCTCGGGCCTTTCCGGCAGGCTCGGAAAATCACCCCGAATGTATCACCTAGGCGTCCATGACAACCCCCCTTTTTAAAAACCTTGATATGAAAACAACACATTTTACGATCTGTTGAGATGTAAGCTAAACTTCATTAAAGTAAATGATATACCCTAAAATAAAACACAGAAGCGACTTACAAGGCTGTCTAGCCGATACTTATTTTAATGGGAAGCGACTCCATTTTGTATAAAATTCTAACATCCGGTAATGTTAATACATTCGAGGTGTTTTTCCGAGCTTGCCGGAAAGGCCCGAGAAGCTGCGATTGGATAAAATATAAGATTGAATAAGTTAATAGAATGTAAACTTGTTTTGTACACCAGATGTTATCTGTACCAGGGCGTTATAACATAGTTTGAATTCTAGCTAATAATCAAGTTTTGCAACTAAATGGTAACTATTAACACATGAAAAGGAAAGAGCTGCTCCATTCTCTTGCTGAAAATCATAATCCAAGGGAAAAATTAATTCAAGTTTTGACATAGCTGGCAAACATAGAAGAGCAAGTATCATTTAATTCTCTGCTTAAGCTTTATTTTGACAATAAAAAAAGCTAACTGTGTTTTGTGTACATCATTGAGTGCAATTAGTGTCTGTCCTGGCGAGATCTAAACATAGCTTTATAGCAAAGATTAGTAGAATGGAAGGGTTTATCACAGGGCTTCTGAAAGGCCTTGCATTATTTTATGAGACGCTTATGCAGTTAGATTAATTTTCAGACTTGATGGATATTTTTTCACGAGATATAATTATCAGCATTAAAGTACTTCTGTATCGATTTTGGCTTGAGAAATGCCATACCATGGTTTCGGGGGTTTTTCTTGAGTAACATTTTATAGACTCGTGACGTTTATAGCTCCTTTTTCGTGTAAACGTTTAAGATCAAACGGCCCGTGGACCTCATAGCTAACTCTGAGACCGCCTACGCTCAGCTGTGAAATCTTTAGATAGCCGGATTGTCTATAAACCACCCATCAGATTCGTTTTCTATTTAAAATATAATTTTCTAGAAATTAATAGCGAGCGCAGCTCGCCGGCGCGCAGCGCCGGCGAGCTAAGCGAGCTCTAAGAACCAGTGTGCGCGGGAAAAAGAACGAGCTAAACCTACAGTTCATCAAACAAAATTTTTTGTCTACGTCCCATAATGCTCTCTAATGTTTTCACCCGTGGTGCTATGCCAAAAATGGCCGACTTTTAACTCGTAATTTACAGTGACTTAAAGTTTGCAGACACGTTTTGAGTACCGCATATGCTTTGGCGAGACTCAAAAGATTTGTTACATGCTTCCATAGCTCCGTATTGAGTCGAGAAACGTAAACAAAGACGAACAAAGTCATAGATGACGTCACAGTGCACTCGCGCTATATTTCCCGCGATAAATTTAGAGGTGGATCAAACATCTGTAATGCGTGTACTAGCTATTTCAGTATAGACTGCGATACCTGCCTCATTGACGTATGATTTGATTTTAATCTTTTTTAATATAGAGATTTTATGTATATATATTAGCAAGAGCCATACTTACTGTCATATCGATCCATTTTTAAGCTAATTGTGCATGCATGAGTAGGGAGGAAATAAACAATTAGGCCTATAGGACATTTTGAAATAAATAAAAAGGAATAAAATGAAAAAATAAACAGTTTAAAAAAATTATGTAGATATTACAAATAGTCAGACCATTAAATTTAAAAGTGGGAAATTACACACCTACAGACAGGTACCGGGCTCTCTCTCTCTCTCTCTCTCTCTCTCTCTCTCTCTCTCTCTCTCTCTCTCTCTCTCTCTCTCTCTCTCTGGGAAGGGGGTTGCGCTGTATGTATCATAACCATTAAAATTGGTTTCTTTACAAGAGCAATAAACACCAAAAACAAAATACATCATTTATTTTTTGCATTTGCGTTCTTGCAGAAAGTCACACCCACACAATCTACAATATTCAACATCAATATTCTGCAATATTCAACATCAACCACATCTGAAAACTTCTGAAGTTTTCATTTGACAAGCAGCTTGTCATATATGCTCAAGAGCACATTACCATAATATTGGTATACTCAATAAGAACCTTATCAAGTACGTACTGATTTATTACCACAACCATACACTTTAAACTTTCCCGTGCAAATTAAGTTTGAACGCCAGAATGAATACATATCAAACCCGACTTACCTACAAAACCTTAAGCCCCACCCCTGTCTCTTATTGGCGTTTCCACAAAAGAAAATAATATTTTATTCCAATTCACCGAGTTCAACCGAAATAATTTATATACCTTTGGCATACTTATTGTAGAGCAATACTCTATAAAAAATTCTTTGACGTTCGTTGATACCTAAAATAAAACTAGGCTATAAGTTGACAATGATGCAAGGTATGTGTAATTCTTGCTGCGCTCGCCAGAACGGTAGCACCGTAAAACATATTAAATTATAGCGAGCGCAGCTCGCCGGAGCGAAGCGAGCTCTACCGGCAAGGCGTGTGTGAATAGAAAATTCGGACTAGTTGCACATTCATTCAACGGATTTTTTTGGCGTCAGTAAATCGGACCAGTAATGCATCGTTTTAATCGTCCCAGTAGTTCCCTGTAATCATGGCAATTTTTATCACTTCACACTCTCACAAGAATCAGCAAAACTTTAGACAGTAAAAACAATAACGATGTAAGCGACATACAGTCAATGTTACCTCTAAAGTTCACCTCAGTACACTTTCAATCAAAAATAATCGTGTGACGTCACAAACGTTTACACATTGATAAGATATATTTTTTCGAAGTCAGTAAATTTTGACCCACAATTCATAGTACCAATGGTTTCCAACCTCACGTTCCAAGTTCTCCCGAGAATCAAAGTAAAACCTTTGAAAAGCTTATGAGATGTGTAATTTTAAGAACATCATGCTTTTTAAGTAAATAAAACAGTATACTTCGCATACTTTTATTTCTCAGGGGAGTTTTAAAGAGTAAGACGACACTTAACCAACGTCAGCTTTGACGTCACAATAAGCACTGATAAGGGGAAATTACTCTAATTGAAGTTATTGTAAATCTGCTGAAATGACCAAAATCCTCTTAAAATCTTGCAAAGGCTAAGATAAAGAACAGCTGACGAATAAGGACATTTTATCAGATACAGGAAACAGTTGTAAATTGCACTAATTTGGATGAATGCTCACAAATATTTTATTCACTATAATTACGGTAATTTCCTGAAACGTAACGTTATACGTAGCAGCGCCTTTTTTTAAAGGGGGTGGGTGGGTGGATGACAGCCTCATCCAAAAAAATCTTTGCAAGCAAAAAGAAAAATAAATCATGAAAATTCTAATCCTTCAGCTCTTTAGCAGTTCAATGGTTTCTTTATTTTCACTTCCATTAATTACATGCGGGGGGGGGGGGGGGGGGGGGGACAACACCATGTTCTTTTAACATGATAAGCAAATATTTTTAAGCGTAAATTAAAAATAAAATTAAACATTAATTATTTTTTTTTAAGTGGAGGGGCAAATCCATGGTAAGTCGATTTTCTATGTATAAATTGACAAAAATGAAAAAAATTTTAGCATGGGGGGAGCTCTATGATGAGTCAAGTTTTATATGTAAGTTTAAGAAAAAATGTCTACTACAAAAAAAAAAAGGGGGGGGGGAAATCAATCAATCAATCATAATCACAATCACTTTAAAAGAGGAGATGCAGTGCAATGAATATTTATATATTAAAATCTTTTTTATTTAACAACATTGTATCTGAGATTAAACTATTGTTCTACATATAAATAAATAAATTATAACAAATCTTATAAACTAAGAATAATGAAAATTTACTGAAAAATAGGTATGTTTTATTTTTTGGCATTCAAATTTCACGTTATTAATTTTATTTTATTAATTTATTATAATTCATTGTTTGATCACATTTTGTTAAATTTACAACAGTAATTCCACTTTCGGGGTTTCTGACCTTTTGACAAACATATATTTTTATACATCAGCAGAGGTTTTGATTGCCCCATTGATTTACTCATACAGTTACCCTACTGTACAGATAGATTTAAATGGGTTTGACACAATCCCTTGTTACTTTCATACAGTGTAATACACGAATTAAATGAGGGTTTTTTCTTTTAATACCTAAATTTGACTTTACCTTTTCTTAGACAGTCTTTTACGTTAAATAGCGCAAATATTATTATATCGAAACCATGCATTTGCTGATTAAAAAGGGAGATCACAAAAGCTTACCGACAAGAAACCTCGTTTCCTGACACTTTGGGCCCCGGTCAGTACGTCTCACTTATAAACACCAGACCTTAAAGGGATATAAACGACTATTTTCATCTTTTTATAAAAAGAAAATTACTGAACTGTTTTAATACTTATATATTTCTATGTTTCTGTTCGTCATTTTTAATGAAAGAGAAAAACGAGGCCTTGATTGAAATAAAGTCTTACTGTACGAACATTCAAATACTCCATAGTACACAAATCTTTCTTTGACGACATTTGCCGATTTGTTTTAGGTGGTATATGGTATGTTGAGATATCAAAATTGTAATCAGCGTTTGAAAATTTTCAAAAATATTAAATGTACTAGTATTTAACCGGAAAATGCGTTTGAGAAAATGGTACAACGTAAAAAACAACAACAACAAAAAACCAGCATATTGCAGGTTGATAGTTTGTGGTTTGACTTATTGTGCTGTACCCTGTTAGGCATAACATTGTGAGGGAAAAAATATCCAACTAATTTATTGTTTATGTCAAGAGAAAGTATGTCACAATATAAAGGTGTTCTCCATATCTTTTCATATTATTTTATCACAATGTTTACAGTTTCATGCGAAATTATCTTAATTACATTTTGTTGGCAACCAAAGTTTAAAAGAAAAATTAGATTCATATTGCTGAAATTTAGGTTAATGTCAGTTGTAGAATAAGAAAAGGTTTCGAAAAGTAATCTGACATACTACAGACACCCAGACAGTCACTACTAAAATAATTTATTATGAGCATTTCATGTGAATTGTATTCAAAATGATGTGTTTAAATTGTGACTGACTAAAATTCCTATCATCAAACGAGTGTGCTCTAGAGACTTTGGGCAAGACCTTTATAACCAAGAAAAGATAATACTGCTGTAACTGCCGGTATGGGCTGTTAGTCTGTTTCATCTTTAGAAATATCTATGTGGAATCCAGATACTTTAACTTTTAAGCGTGTTTTCCCCATTCATTCCAGCACACCTCTAACTTCTCATCTCTTAGAACGTAATTATTTGTCGGAGACCGTTCAGTTTGGAATTCTTGAAATCACGACAGTTTATCCGGTACAGCACCCCTTATCTCGGTTTTTTATCTGTCGCGCTAGTACAGCCAGTCACAGCCAAATTAATCGATCCGGGGCCATTTCTTTTATTGGAACACAACAATTGCATGAATTCCTCCATTTCATTTTCTGCTTTCATGAGGCCAGCCACTTTTGGGAGACGATTAATTCTCGGTGTGCCTGTGTTTCGCTTGTATTTTTCACGTCTTCTAACGTTAGTAAGTCTATCTAATGAGGCTGATGGGTCGAAACATCCAATCAATACCAGATGCTGATCATACAATATCTACAATGATCTGCTGTTTCCACAGTCTGGCCAAAACTGTTTTTTTTTTGCGCCCATCAGCTCGAAATAACTGGTCGGCACGGAGTCCAATTTAAGTCATGCTGATGAATTTTAATAAAACGCAATGACGCTGAAATTGAAAAAAAAAACAAACTAACGACGTGTCTGTCAAAGAACTTACAATGTCCGCTGCAATGGAGTAGATTTGCATGACATATTAATTCTAACCAAAGAAATCAGATGTTAATCATGTCCCGGTAAGCGTTGGAGATACGTATGGAAGCTCTTCCTGCCATGATAAAAAATACTAAACCACTAATGTTCATATAATATTTACGTGTATGATATTGAAAATATCTTTGACACTCAACTGTTAAAAACAATATTACAGCCAAAGTTGCGTTGACATGGTCAGAGTTTGACGTGATGCGTTAAGCAAAGCAGGTGTTCCATACATCAACTGTACACTATTTTAAGGTTTTTTAATTTGAAAAAATAACGCTGATATGATATGTTATCTCTCGTTTATCAGTAACTTAAATACATTTAGCCTATAATTGGTTCTCAAAATCAAGTTCGAATGTTTTTTCACTCAGAACGGCTGCACTTTATCATTATAATTATCTCAGATCAGAATTTGGTAGCAAGCAAACAAACTCACCAACTTGCATTATAATTTTTCTATAATGAATCTTTTGATTTTGAAATCTTTTTTATTTGATTGTGATGACGTTGGATTCACCATGCATAATATCAGTATTTGGTTTGAGTTCGCAGAGAAATGTTTATGATCATTGTTACTTGTGGTACAGAGTCGTAAATCATGAGACTCTGAATCGCATTTCTCATTTATCAAATAACACTTTGCAAGACAAGGTCTGCCATTTTTATTTGGAAGCGATGGAAATAGGACCGATTTCATCCTCGCATGAGAAAGTGGCAGATTTAGAGGGTACGAGGAATCGATTTTATAACACGAATTTGGCATATGGTAGACTTGATTAAATGACAAATCAAATTCTGTGATCTCCAGTACCGTCGCATTGATTGGAGTGTTTTGACGGGTCGTCAAGACGGCAAAACCGAGAAGAACGAGAGGAGAGCGAGAGGAAGGCGAGAAGATTATGGGCTACAGGCCATGAAAACAACGTAGTTACCGGAGCAACAACAACGCGGTTGCCCAAGCAACAGCAAGAGCCTGGCGGTGTATAGACAGACAAATGAGATTTTACGTGCTAAGCTGATAGTTCTTTTACTCTCTTTCTCTCTAAAAAAAAACAAGCGAACACTTTTTACAGATAACGCTTTACTAAAGCCTCTATAAGATAACTCGTTCAAGGGTGTAATATGATTTACTAGAATTCCGAAAGGAGGCATAATTTGTGTCACTCTACAGAGAGGCATTCTAAAAGGGCTTTAAGATTCGAATTAGTAGTAATATATTATGGTGTAAAAGTTTGACGGTCCATTAGGAGCTGTTACCCAAGTTAAGATTGGTGTCAAATATCAGTATATGGAATCCATATATATATGCTACTCTTGCTGCCAAAGAGTTGAATAAAGTTCTAATTTTTGGAAAGACTGCAGGCATTATGTGCTGGTTTTAATTTACGTTTCAACATGAGATTTCGAAATCTTTAACATTTACTTGAGACCTCGACTTCTTTTGGAAAGAGGGCAAAAACTACTTTTCAATTGATTTATATATAAAACAAATAAACAGCTGTTCTTAGATATTTATTGTCAGCAGTAAAGAAATGTGCTTTTGAATTGAAACAAGAAGTTAGTGAACCTATATATATCAGCAAAAAACACTTTGGCTTAAGGATGTCTTGCTGAGCAGCATTTCAATTAAATTAGTGTAGATAAATAAAGGTCTACATTTTTATTGTTGACTTTTAAAGAAATCGATGAATTAAAAGCGTGTTGTAATTGCTGGATCGAGTCGAAAGGGCAGAGGAATCGTGTGTCATTGATTACCAGTAAGTTTCTCTGTCCCAGTTGTTATATTGCACAGAATAGCAACGAAAACTGTGGCCACCAGGCATCACAAATATATATTCCACAAGTTAAAATAGTAAATTTGAAAGTTGAAATAGAGAATGAAGTCTATTTTACATATATTTGTTGACAGAATGAATTATCGTAAAGTCTTAGTGTTGACTCTACGGAAACATTCTCAATTGAGACTGGTCAGCGGCCGATCAATATAAGAACAATAAACTATCCCAAACCGGAAATTCCCCAAAGCTTCTAAAATAAAAATTGAATTGGGTCAATATCATATCAAATATCCGAACAACAACAGTACGTCCCTGTGGATCTATATTGATACAATCAGCATTCAACAACTTATTTTTTGCTTTTCTTCCTTGGCGGCAATTTTATGGGGTAGTTCTATTCAGGACACACAAATTGTAACTGACATCTTTCACGGCGTGCCCCAGTCGGCTACGAAAGATTCACAGTGGTCCATAGTGGGCTGGAAGTGATTTTTTCCTACAGCCGTCGATTCTCCCTTTTGTTTTATAAGTAACTCCAACAACCGGTCCACAAAATATATAAATTTTATTAGACCCGGGAAGTATTTATTTCTTGGAATCTAAAGTCCCTTACACTCTGCGATATGCGAAAGTCAATACCAGATACATCTTAGTTGGTTGCCGGTCTCTCAAGGGAAATTTTACATGGTTATTTAGAGGGGTTTAAAAACAGCCTAATGCTAAATAATTCACGCTTCCTATCTGTACAGTTTTGACTCTTCTGGATACGGTGCGTTAGTTTGTGTAACCCGATAAGGTTGAATGGCATGGATGCTTTAACTAACTGGCTTAACTTGAAGAGGGGTGAATTTAGAAAAAAAGGTGAGTGAATCTCAGAATCTCTAATTTAATCTGATGACAACTTATTAAAGTTTAATTTAATTTCTTTAAGTTTGCGCTAGATTATACAATTGATTTTTGTAAGGAATATGGTTACATTTATTTTTTTCGATTTTTTCTATTATTTAAATTGATTTTTTTAATAGCAATGGAATTGCACAGCTTTGAGTGCTATTAAATGTGGAATTTGAGTAAAAGTAATTGTTCTTTACAAAATCTCTTACTTCGTACAGTATATAATCAAATCCATATATAATTTGTAGATATATTACAACCGAAAAATGAAAATTGATTTTGAAATATATTTCATTTTTGAAGTTTACAAAACTGCAATAATGTGTAACAAAATTTCAGCCATTTAAAAAGCTAATTTTGGGCTAAAACATCTCTTTTTCAACATTTTTAAATTGGTTCAAGGATAATTTTTTGTTTTTCAACTGTCCCATTAACTATTGTATTTTATTTCATGTTGTGGAATGTTTTAAATCGTTGCTGTTTTATAAATATGACACATGTATTATTTTGAAGTAAAAAATATGTATTTTAGGATAGCAAACGTCATTAAAATCAAATATATAACCATTAGACAGAAAATAATGGGGACCGACAGACTTAGTGACGTAATTTGTTACATTATATTTTTTAAAAAGTTGCAGTGAGATATAGATAATAATGAGAATTTTAAAATTTCCCTTTAAGGACATTTTGACGTACAATATAAAGAAATATTAAATTCCTATTAATTAAACTTCGCGATTTTTGTGGAACTTGTGCGTTCATATGTAAACTATTTTACATGCAGTTATGATTAGTAGAGCTCATCTGACTACAATACGTATTGCGAAGTGATAACATCCGATCTAATTCCACTCCATTACCATAAGTACAAGTCTAATAGAATGATATTAAGTAAGATTGTAATTGCGTAATTTTGCATTAGAGAAAATGGTGTATATGTATATATGAAGCAATTGTCATGTAGATAAAATGGGGAGGCATTTGATCACACTTAGTATGCTTTTTGACACTCCTATTAAGTGATACTCACTTAAGCGTTTTACCTACGTTTACTTAGACGTCATCAATATTACGTATATTGTTTTGATTTAGAGAAAGAAAAAGCGATAGGGCTCTTTAAAGTGTCGATTTATTTGTAACGGTAAACATGAGGTCTGTAGATAGATGGGCTTGAACCAAGTCCACAAAATGGGCATTTTTTTCCACCGTGAGGCATTGGTGTCATCGAGCATTCATTATAATCTACATATCAGGGACTTCAATTAGTTGCTCTAGGTGGCTATGAATAATTTCATTCCAAAGACTCACTCGGGGTATTATTATATCTGAATGGTTATTTCACGGTTTTAATTTGCAAAAACTAAATTCTAGTATGATTTCATTTTTATTATTCATTTTTGTTTGATGAGGCTTGCTTCAAAATATGAAATATCACTGG
This sequence comes from Magallana angulata, assembly GCF_025612915.1. NCBI lineage: Eukaryota > Metazoa > Mollusca > Bivalvia > Ostreida > Ostreidae > Magallana > Magallana angulata. The sequence goes on from NC_069114.1 coordinate 35,776,721, forward strand.
AAGTTAATTTTATTGCTCCCCATCAATTGTTGATACTAGTAATTTGTCTAGAGAGATATTACACGAAAATTTAATTATGGCTATTGTGCGTGATATGTAACCCGTGGAACGCATTTTTGTAAAGTCCTATTGTAAAGTCTGATATGCAAGGTGCACGTTTCATTCTGAAGAAGTCTAAATGTTCTTAATGGGGACTTGGCCAAATCAGTCTTGCATGCAGACCTAGGATTCCATATGCCCATCTTAGAGGTACATGTATATGTATACTAAACACTTGCCATTTCTTTGACCACTCTCCTCTTCATCATTAAGTAATAATTTTTGAGATTTTTAATACATATATAACGTGTATGATCTAAATAACATTGCCAGTGGACTGCATTACTAGTTAATGTCGCCAAAGTGATCTCACTTTATTCTTGAACTGGAATGTATGTGGTTATACATTACAATGACAAATCAAAACCTTAAAAGGATTTGGTTGCTAATGTAATTCTTTGTAGATCTATGGTGACAATATTTAAAATTTAAAGTTAAGCTTGCTTACTTTATATGAGGTTTTTGGCTTGGATTTACCTTAAATTAAGCTCGTGGCTTAAATGCCATTCCAGACTACACATGCTTTGATATTATTGTAAAGGGACCGGGTGTATTCATAAACAGACCCAAAATAATACTCTATATTCAGACTCCTTGAAGAGATTTGTTCTAAGCTTTGTCATGGCATTATATATTGAAGTTTGCGTGAAATTCACTACCATTTGTGTTTAAGTTTGTTCTGATTTTGTGCTTGGTTTTGCAGTGAGGTTCAGACTAGTCTTTACCAACTTGCACATAGTTTTTACATATGTTTGTTCTTAATTTTGCGTTGATTATTTTCCTGGTCAATCTGTTTTTGTCGAATCTTGTGGCATTAAACTCACAACGCTAATGTCTTTTTTTCTATTTGAAATAAAAGTTGGATAACCATTGTCATTACTGTTAATCACACAAAATTAAAGCCATCTCAATAAATGTAGAAAAATACTGACTGGCTCGAAGACTTACAAATATCTAAGAAGTCTTTTGACATTCTGAGCTAATAGCTGGGTAGAACTACAAATTATTCATACACCAAACAAAGGCAGTCTCTGTGGCGTAATACTTTTATTATAATACGCAGCCTTAGGAAAGAAAAATGAACATTGGTCTACATTGAGAAAAAGTAGGGCGAAACCAAATAACATAACTCTTATCAATGAAAGCACGAGTAGCTTTGTCAATGACACAGAAATGATAAAGAATAAATATAGCTAAAACCTGAATTCTATACGTGGTAAGGGGCTGAATTCTGGCCTCAGGATCATGAAACAATTTTAGACTCAGTCGGTCATAAAACGATTGTTTATCATAAAATGAAGGTTGAAATTTGTAATTATTAAGGTATACCTTTACTCAGAATGAAAAAAAATTCCACTGATGAAAATGAAAAACCATCTATTGTGTGTTAAAGACCTATCATGGTAGTGCTATTTTTCACTTTCAAAAAAGAAGGTCAATGACCTACTTTTTGAGATAATGACCATTGAATACTTTTTTGAAAATTTTAGAAAAATCCCTAAAAGTTTTACACATATGATTGAGATTTTATTAATTGTGAAAATAGTACAAATTGCTAAACTCTTTAAAAAAGGAAATACAGTTTATGAATGGCAGTGACACTAAACAGACACAAAGCATTAAGTTTTCATTCACAATTGGTATAAATATTCTAGTCCGAATTTCCTCTACCAGTTTTCAAATTCGTACCCTTTTTGGTTCAATTTAACAAAAAACTGAATGATGATAATACTAAAACATTTATAGCATAATCTAGGTATATTGACCTTAAACTTATATGAGGTCAATGATCAAATTTTGAGATATAGTGTCTTTTATCGTTTTTAAGCATTTTTCAATATTTTTGTAGTGCGTGCCATTCGATTATCTAAACGAAAAAGTGAGATAAAACCAACGTAAAATATGCAAAATTATGTTGACTAACAAATGAAATCTTAACTTTGAATATTGCAGTACTACGAACAATATTTCAGTGAAAAACCAGAATCTGGAAATTTTAGTCCGAATTTACTCTGTTTTGCTAAAATTCCAACTTTGTTTGAGCCTAATTACATAATATAGTAAAATTATCGAATGGTATGTCAATAATAATTCATTTCATAATTACTTTTAGTGTTTAGAAGAAATTTTACTCATGACATTGAACATTGAGAACTTAAACCCTGAGTAAACAACGTCCTTAACAAGATTCATATATTAAGACACTATTCATAGCATTTCGATTTTATGTTTATTCTAATCAAGAGACACGAAGACAGTGATTCTGGTGCCAGGAATTTTGAAGTGTTTGTACCTAGTAGCTATGTGGCCTTGAGCCTATAGGTCTTTAATGCGGCAAGCATCCTTCTGTGTATGGAGTTAATTATGCTGTTGACCTTTGTTGTAGTACATGTAATGCTATATATAGTATCACTCCATTCATCTACAGCGCACGCGTCTGTTGATTTATAGGCTGGTCCGTAATTGACGTACATGTTTATGTAAATGTCCCAGTGAGACTTATGTCTATAAAGGTAGCGGTCCTAATGGGACAACTCAGCTCCTATAGTAAATATTGAATAACTTTAGCATCGTGGAATGAACTATAAAAAGTATTATCTATACCATCGTGTATTATGGAACATTTAATAAAATAGCAAGAACGTTAGATTTTAATGATGACATTTGTTCTAATAAATTATCAAGACAAAATGCAAATACATGTATACATGTATTAGTGTTTGCATATCGCATGAATGGGTGGAATTTTATATGAATGTCACAAGAATATCAATTAGACAAATAAGAATTTTTAAAAAGAAACTAAAAGATGTTTTTGGGGCACACAAAGTACAATATGGAACTCTATTATGCCATTAAAATATACGTGCAAGACTTTAAGATCATTTAAACGGGGATTGTAAGATCATGAGCTATGCTGCCAAGAACAGTTACAGGCCCAATTTTTATTCATTCTGGCTCATTCTGTCCAAGCACCATTTATATCATCTCCTCGTCTTTACAAGCGGTCCCCACACCAGTTATTTGTTCACATTCCTGTTCTGAGCGGCCATGTACTAGTATATGCCGAATGTTTTTGTAGCAGTTTTGAATTATTTTGAAGATGATTTAAGCAGATTAGTTTGCGACAGAAGCTTGCAGAAAGTAAACCCAGTGCATGGACCTATGTTTTCATAACAAACACACGTAACACCATCTGAATTTGCAGATAGTTTATATTTTTTAAAATATTATCTGAACGATTGCCTCCCTCAAGAAGCTGCATTTCTTACCCAAGACTAAATACTTTTGGTGTATATCATATGTACATGTATGTCAGAAGTTGCAATGTTCACTTTTTGTGTTCTATATATCGTCGACTTTCTTGTTTAGGTTTTATGTATATTGTTTGACAGACCGATTGCAGTTTGTTTCAGTTTTTATTGAATGTGAATCCTTAACGTGGCATTTTAGGGCAACATTGAAGTTGATTTTTCTTCGAAATATCAACAGAACTTTTAGCTTTACGATATCAATTTTGACTTTTCCATCTTTGAGTTTGAGTGCCCTAGCCTAATTCTAGGCAACTTAAAACTTGATGTTTTGTCATAATGTAAATCTGTAACGAACTTCTGCGCAAATGAACAGCAGTCGTTATTTTCGTTTATAAAATATAATCATATAGAGTAACCTGTAGAAATTTGCCAAAGAGTGTAAGAATTACTTTGTAACTGTGCTATACAATTGTAAGTAGTATAGTGTGTATATTGTTGATTTAAAATATTTGATCATAGTAACAGTTGAGCTGAAATTAAAGTTGGATATATCTATATTTGAGTTGGTTATTGGTGGAGCAAAGTTGGAAATGATTGTGTTGTTCATGGGCTTCCGTAAAATTCAAATACAATACAAACTGAAACATAATACACAAATGATTAATAATACAGTATAAAAAGGGCAGTCGTAGAACACAAGCTGAAATAAAGTATACAAACTGGATCGTGATAAATGTTGATAAAACGTGTACAATACACTGTCAATTATACAATACAAATTAAAACCAAACTTAACATTCACTTTTTTGAAATAAAAAAAACATACAATAAAATTATATAGACTTGTACATAGAATACAAATGGAAAAGATTGACTGATGCAACATTCAACGTATAACATACATTAGTTATTGGTGTAATTTTCACATTCGCATGTGTCCTAGATACGACTGCCTGACATACATTAAATTACATTGTACTAGCTCCCTGCTAACGCAGTTCCATGGATTCTGTGTCGGAATATTACAACGTGTTCCAGGGCCAATCTGGCATTTTAGTACCCATCTGAGTTGCTATCCATACGTGGAAGGAATGAGTTAAATTCAAAGAAATTTCGTAAGAAGATGCTCAATTATGTGGTTAAATAAAGAAAGGAAATATTTGGTTTTTCCTATTTAATCTTTCAGTTAACCTCGTAAAGTATCAATTCAGTCCATTTTTTGCAAAGTACGAATGGTCAATTGGCACAAATTCAGTCAAATTCTTGTGACAAAACTTTTGTAAAGTGTGCATTCAACTACATAAGGCGCTTAGACCACACATTATAACAGTCTTAAATACGCTTGTATATACACTGTTACTCACTTTAAACTCGCTTCAAACTTGTTATCTCTCCTCGCTTCGGGCACGATTACATTTAGTTTAAAACTGGTAGTGACTTTTATACGAAAAACTAATAGGGACAAATAAAAATATTTTTATCTCGTAATTACGATGAAAGATATCGGTATTACGAGGTATTTATTTCGTGAGAAAAGATCTAAAAAGATCTTGATAATTAATTCGTTATAACGAGATCAGATCGTTTTTGTAATAACGAGGTAATTAACTCGTAATGACGAGATCTTTACTCGTAATAACGTGATTTTTTCTCCTAATTACGAGATCTTTACTCGTAATAACGAGATAATTACATGTAACTTGTAATCACGAGATCTTTTTTCGTAATAAGGAGATAATATAACTCGTAATAACGAGATCTTTTTCTCGAAATACGAGCTAAAAAAATTTTTTGGGTGGCCCTATTCGTTATTCGTACTTTTAGGTACGGAAGAATAACTTTATACAATTTTGTTTCTTTGTTTCTCGTAAAAAGACACAATGGAATATCTGTAGTATTTTAATCAAGCTGTATATCAACTTAAACTATATTGATTAGTTTGATTCGTCTTGTCTTCCGGTTGTAGTTTAGTTTCTCGCACGTAGTCCTTATAAATTCAATTTTTAGGACACTTTCGTCACTCAGATGACCTATTGCTATCCGATTCTGTCCGTCGTAGGGGTCGTGCAACGTGGGGGAACATTTGGACATTACAGTATTTTCTTTCAACCAATCTGAATATTAAAGAAACATAATTTGTGAACTGCATGACCCAGGAGACATTTTTCAGACAAACGAAAATGTGCATGAGTTTGATGCACAAAGAGGTTGCTACCAAAATTTTGAATTCATGACCCTTTGGTCAGGGGTTCTAGTGGGATTTTTTGAAAGGAGGATCGGTTATATACTAGAAGTGAATATTCATTAATTCTTACTGGGCCTTCTCAAAGGCAAAAGTGCATTGTTAGGACCTGTACTGCTTCGGCCAAAATTCAAAACTGCGAAATTTATGACCTCATGGTCGAGCTTCTGCTATTCTGAAAAGAAGTTGATAAGTCATTCTATGAATATGGTTTAACTCTTTGAAACTCTTTGCTATACTTGGCATTTAGCAGGCAAATGGAGTAGTTGGCTATGAGAAGCAAAGAATCATCTATTGCAAAATTGACCCTCTGTGGTTTCTCTATACTGCTGAGCATCTAGCAGGCAAACGGAGAATGAAACAACCCTCCCTCCTCCACTCTTTAGATAGAATCAACCTGTTTTAACTGGGTTTTCCAAAGGAAAGATCCGGTTATTGAAATGGTGAAAATGGCGGGCGGGCGGGCGGCTGCCAAAAGGGTATCCTTATTTTACGGATAACTCCTCCTACAGTTTTAAAGATAGGGAATTAATCTCACATATCAGAGGTGTGTGTATTGCTAGGATTTTGTGAAAATACCAGCTGTTGAACTTAATCATTTTTGGGGGAAATATTGCATATAGGGTACCCCTATTGTACGGACAACTTCTCCTCCAGTTTTCAAGATAAGAAGTTGTTCTTTTGCTCATCAATTGGACATATACCGGTATCATAGATGAGTCTACTGCTAGGAGTTTTATTTCTGCTGATTTATTTTAAAAACACTAACTTGAACTTACTCATTTTTGGCAAAGTATTGCATATATAGAGTGCCCCATTTCTCGTGATAGGTAGATGTAGTGTTCATCAATTCAGGGTTGACAAATGAATTATAGATACTGTTCCCTCAAAAGAAAACTCGGTTTGCTGTCACATTGACAGCTTTTCTCTTGTTTAACACCTCAGATCTGATTGCAAGACCTACCTATGTTGAGTCTTGTTTTTGAGCATCATGTTTTCCCTTGTCAGTTCATTTTGGTTTATTTTGCCAGTATCTCTTGTTCTTTATGAAGTGGGTTGTGAACAACAGATTGGTGCACAGTAAATCAACAAGTAAAAATGTTTATATTCTGTACAATATTTTAAGATATCACATGTACATGTATTCTGCAATAAAGTAAATACATGAACATGGATGGGATGCCTTATAAGATGTCAAATTCATCTGTTTTATAATCTAGTTTGTAATGTAAGTTTTGCACCTGCCAACGCCGTAAGGACCAAAGGGGAGATAAACCATCTAAACTCATTAAACAGCTGTCAATTCAAATCAACCCAAATTTTGTGTTGAGAGTTCTGAGGCATCTTATATTCATTTGTCAACAAGAAACAAATAATTTTTTGATTTGTATGCTTTTTAATTAAGAAATAATGCAAGCAATAAGACAACAAGTGCCAGTGCATATTTGTAAAGATAGGCCATTCGGAATCAACGTTTCATGAAGAGTTAGAGGGCTACATAAGTTATAGAACTTGTGCCCAATCTCACTGTAATTATTTTACAACAAAATATGTTCAAACGAAACCAACATTTTGTTTGGAGTCTTTAAGAAATATATTCATGATTATAGTTTAGGGGCGTACCTTTGGAAAATAAACCTAAAATATTCTTGGTCTTGCCGTTTGAAGTTGGTAATAAGGTTACATTTTTAAATAAAAGAAAGTTGGACTGCCCAGCTTCTCTGCTGAGTTGATTGATGTGTGTTCAACAAGAGTCTCGTGAATTTAGATGACAAGATCGTTAGTCTCATGGTTCATTTCATCTACATGAAGTGTCATGATCTATTCAACATGTGCTATACACTTTGCATCATTAAAATGTTTTAATGTAATTTGAATTCACGAATGGTGTGAAGTATCATAAACTATATATTCATATCAACATTGATAGAGATGTAAAATGCCCTTTACTTGAGTGTTTTATAATGGCATACATGTAAAAAAAAATAGTTTTAAAAATTCACCAAGGGTCGTTTCGGATATCAATGCATTTTAAGGACCCCCCCCCCCTCCCATTTAGTCATATGCACTCTCATTTTCACTCGCTTCATTTGTTCATCCTGTTCACAGCGGTGGGTATCGTCTGTTTATATCTGTCTAATTTTACCTTTTTTGTATTTTTCCTCTTCTGCGAATGGACAATTTACCAAATTACAGTCGGTGAGGCTTTTAATCAGTTTTTGTTCATAATCTGTGTGTACCATTAAATACTAAATATATCAAACGTACTTGTATACCTGTAAATATATATGCATAGCCTTTAGACAGTACCAAAATATGTAGTAATTATTATTGTTTAATCGGATATATTGCATGAACAAATAGAACTATAGACATTGCATGTTTAATTTACTGCTTCCAAATACTTAATGTACAAAACGCCTTCATTGTTGTGGCAGAAGAACGATAACTCTTACAAATCTAAATCTTCCAATTCATTGAATTTTGTTACCTTTTCATAACCTACTAATAGGGCAAATAGGTAATACTTAAATCAATAAATTATGTTTTACATGTACAAAAGCTTTCTGTCCTATGTGTAGACATTTTCTGTCATGTATTGACTATTGTTAACAGTTTAATATATATGATATTCATTTCGCGTAGCACAATACCTTGCGTGCATTCTATCTTTAGGGATACTTTGTGCATGTGTAGCAAACATACTGCTTATATTTCTATGTGATAGACTGATAATGTAGAACACGTATATATGCAATGTTGTGGTTGATATTGTTATTCTCAAGGTACAGATCTGCTGCAGAAAATGTCAGATTTGATCCAACAGAATACTCGGGATTTATCGCGAGTAATAATTCATCAACCATTATACTTCTGTTCACTTTTTCTGTATTTTTATTGACTTTTTGACTATTCTTTAAAAAGTTAAGCCGGAATACAACTACTAGGGTATAATTACTTTCATGAAATGACTTTTTTATTGACATTGGAAAACTTTGATGACGTCAGTCAAAAGGAGAGATGTTTCCTTTTGCTCTAGAAATAGCAACCAGTGATCCGACAGGTCCCGAAGACACGAAACCATGACATGCATTGCATGTCTAGTGATTCCATAGAGAGAGAAAAACAAGTTGTTCAAAATAATTCGAAAACTAACTAAGTTAATCTTGGATTTTATTTTGTTCACGTTTCTGTCTAATCAGGAACTTTGGAATTGATTTTGTAGTTTATCCTTATCGTTTTGTCCAGTATAATCCATCCATTATCCAAGCAGTAGAGTTAATTAGTAGAGTAAGCTTGTGATCGTAATAAGCAATGAGCTAGGGATCGAACTGGATTGTATCATTTTTTAAAAATCATTATAAGAATTTGTACGACCAGAAATTGAACATCGTATAAAGCCACGATCTAAAGTCCCCACATTTTTGTCATAGATATGGTTGTTAATTGCATAATTTGGAATTTTTTAATACGGTGATGTAATAAATTTCTTCTGTATTAATTACTTATTATGTACCGTTTCTCTTTAAAGCAACTTTTGGTAAGCTGATAGCTTTTTTAATGTATAACTAGACAATTATTAAATACCAAGAGCAAAAATAACCCTCAAATTTTCCAGCTAATTTTAGATTAATTTGCACTACTAAACAGAATTAAACGTATGACCAAAACAAACCAGTCTTAAAGAAAATAAATAAAATGTTAAAATAAATATTACGGTATTTCCTTGACATAATATCTTCGATGATTTTTCGATTCATAATATATCAAAATTTCAATGAATGCATTTGTTTTATGTAAACTTACCGCCAAACATCGGTAGCACGAATGAGCAATGATTTTATTTGTTATACATCATAAAAACACCATTGTTTGAAAACCTGATTTAGTTAACCAGAGTTTAGAATTCTTTGAACAAAAAAATCAGAGAACATGCCATTTTTATTACTCAATTGTATCCAAGTATTTTCTGGTATTGCATTGTGATTATTCATCGCCAGGGAGTAGGAATCTACGCCGGAAGCTCCAGAAATAATTGTTTTGGCTATAAAAGTCAATTTAAAACATTGTTAGTATCAACTCGTCTGCTAACCTTGAGCAAACATTATCTTATTTACAAAACACAGACATTCATATTTCATAACATTTTACAAGGCATAATGTTTCATCATCGTCGATGTTCTGAAATTCAGATCCCGTTTCCGGGGATTGGTTATCAATGTTATGACGTTTTAGTATTTAATGGATGGAAAGCGTGTCTCGCATGTATTATAGGGATAAGATTGCGGATTGTTGCAGCAAACGAGAGAGAGAGAGAGAGAGAGAGAGAGAGAGAGAGAGAGAGAGAGAGAGAGAGAGAGAGAGAGAGAGAGAGAGAGAGAGAGAGAGAGAGAGAGAGAGAGAGAGAGAGAGAAAAGGAGAGATAAAGACAAGGAATGGGGGAGAAAAAGAAGCGAGAGAAAGAGAAAAAAAAGTTGGGCTCTTGATTTTAATAGGCTCCTTTCCAGGGACTGATAAGTTTGAGTGTAGGAGCGCCGACATCAATGTTTTCTGGTGTCAACCGTTTTCTCCCGTTTCCTGGTCTCTGTGGTAACGAATCGATCGATGCTTTTCTCTTTATATGAACAGATACTCCACAAACTCTGACAGAGATAATCCAAGGAACGACAATTTTTAAGTACCTCGTTTTTCTATAAATCAATTTCAATTCATTCCTCCGTTGCATTTGCTGTTAGCTTTGCTTGTTTAAGTAATTCTGTTAGATTTAATTTATACACGATTTTATTAGGAATTTATCGTAATTTGCTTCTCATTAGAATAGTTTCCTCCAATTTACCTTTTTTCCAATTTACTTGACAATCTCTTTATTCTGACTTAATATTCATATAGAAATGAAATGCAATGTGGTAATTTGATCATGATCGCAGTATAAAAGAAATAGCAGACAAACTTCATGTACCGCTAGCATTTCTTGTACTTTAAGAACAACAACAAAAATGTAGAACTCCCCACCTATTTTTTTCCCTACTTGTTCTTGACATACCAATCCGACAGTTCGCTGCAAGAAAAACATGGACCAAAAAAACTCGCCAGTGATGGCGCATGTAGAAAATCTGTAAAACATAATCCTTCTTGTCAGTTTATGATCTTTGGAGTGTGTTCCGTCTATATGTTTATCTCTCTCTCTCTCTCTCTCTCTCTCTCTCTCTCTCTCTCTCTCTTACAATTAGTTGGCAATGATATACTCTATACAAAAAAATGAGGAATAAACATAAGTATACATAATTCAAGAAATTGTAAATAAGTCGTCTTTTTAAGACAAGTATATGTGCATTAGGATTTGGATTTTTAATAAAAAAAAAAAAACAACTTTGATATATATATGCAAACAAAATCTGCAGCTATCCAACGTCGTAAAAGAATAATTGCCGAATATACATGAGGATTTTTTAGAGCATTCCGGCTTTCTGTCATACAAGAAAAAACGCGGACACTTGCTAATTTCATAAACATGATTTACTGAATGCAAACTGCTTGTAGTCCCCGTTTATCGATCATGAGTCGCATTCACAGCTTGTACGTAAACACCCGTATTGGCGAGAGGATCGGTGCTTACGCTAGGAGAACTTGTAGCTGCTGTGATTTTGGTACGAACTGGTGTGGTGTCCAATTGGCAATTAACACTTACCAAAGCATTTAAAGTCCTGCAACTAGAAGATTTGTGAAGGAATTTCTTGGAAGAAGTAACCTGGCAATCAAGTGTATAGAATTCTGTAGTTTGCCGAAAGAGCGGAGTTCCGCAGATAATTGTAGCCTGTCTATGACTTCTGCAGAAATCATTTCAACTTTCGTGAAAATGTAAGAGGGGAATAGCGGGTTTTTGAACGAAGCGTTAACGAGACCACGATCTTCGATCTACGTCGGGGGTTTTTTCCCCTAGAATAACTAAAACGTGACAACAGAACGCAGAACAGCAAATGTGTCGGAGAACACTTTGCACCATCTGTTTTATTTTGAAGAGCTTTTATTAACTCTGTTTTAAAAGATGCAACTCTCTTCATCTTAACTGTTATTACTGTTATTTGGAATATTCGTCAACATGGGAGCAATATACGACAAAGTATTGGATATGGGTAAATCATCATTTGCTTCAAATACATAATTACTTATAATATCTCTGATTATGCTTATTTATTTCTGATTATACCAATTATCGTTTTTCTTTTTATTCTTTTAGAAATAATATGAATTTTGCTTATAATATTGTGTGTTTTTTACACATTAACTTTTATTAAGGCGGAGATATTCCCGGCTCTACGTTCGTGAATGTAGATTACTTGTTTTTATTTTGACTTTAATCACAAGTTGATTTCAACATTCAGAAGAAATGAACTTTCTTTCTTCATAAAACGGCAACAAGGTTGCTATTCTTTTATCTGTTCCTGCATCAGTGTCATTTGGAGTCGGCTGTAATACACAATCCAAAAAAATCAATGCAACCTCTCCCATTAATTTTTCATTTATCTTAATGTTTTCACTTATCAATATTGGAGACCTCTCGAAGTGCTTTGCCTGCGGCTATTGCACCAGCCCTTGATTGCAGGTGTCACCCAGGTATAGTAAGTACTTGTAGCAATAGGTCACAAATAATGGTTACCTATAAATGAGGAAAATTAATCCGATTGATGGAGTTGTTGAGAATTCCTGTTGTCGTCTTTAGTTTTGCAATGTTTATTGAAATAGTCATTTGGTTAAAACGTTGGATAGTTCAGAAAATCTCTCTCTCTCTCTCTCTCTCCCTCTCTCTCTCTCTCTCTCTCTCTCTCTCTCTCTCTCTCTCTCAGCACACACGAATAACAAGGAACAACATACGTATCGACGTTGAAATAAAATCTTGTTTTGCCAAATCAATTTTATAGGCTGTAAATCGAGTGGTGTTTATTAGTCATAATTGATCAGGACTTCTTCTCCCTCTTGCAGCTGTTATGTTTTGCAAACATTAGATACCAGGTTCATTACATTTGTAACTTAAATTACATAAATTGTCACTTATGTAATCAATACAAAGTACACGTCTATATACAATTTTGTATTGATTTCATTTTTTTTTATTTGGTTCACATGTCATCTTTGCTTTTGTCAATTTTGAATGGTTTTCAGACGATGGAAAAAAAAATTCGCGAATTTTTCTTTATTCTTTAGGCGTTACAAATAGATAGCTGTTGTCTTTTTTTTTCTCAGCAGCAGTAAGCTATATCTTCCAATAGCCCAAGTTTCGTCCAATTAGGGATAATTTGGTCGTTATAAAAGCAAAGGATGAAGACAAAAATCAATCAACTGTTGCTTGAAGACACTGCATCTCCGAGCGGAGAATTTACGGTTTCTTGGACATCAGATCATTTTCAGAGCTAGAAGTAAAACATACACGTTGTAGACGTCAGTCCTATAAGAAAGCCTCCCATTACACTCCAAATATAGAACCTAGTTTTATGGGTCTGAACAGTAAGCACACATCATCGCCTAGGGTAGGCTTAATGTCCAGATTTAGAAAGTGGACTCTTTGATACTGGAGCTTCGCAACCAGATAATGACGAAATCCCGATCCATGGCTATATTTCAGACATGGAATGTTCTGATGCTCCTTCTTCTGTCTATTTTGAGCCAGTGTTGGTTTTGATACATAACAGACATACGTAACAGAACACAGAGTAAGATCTGTCAGGAATAATACCTACCATGTCCCCATGTATGTTAATGTTAAGGGGCTTCTGGGAAGGGTCAATGGCTAATTACTAGTAGTACATGTACATGAAAAACAAATCCTCAGGACATTCTTATATATCAGGGGGAATGACGGAGTTCCCTTCTTTACATGCGTTTAAGAGCCTTTTTTCAAATCGAAGACGTTCTAAGATTTCGACCCATTGTCAATTTTTTTTAAATTTAAACTAAGTATGAGTATCAGTAGTATGTTTTATATTTATCACATGTAATGTAAAGAGATTGCGTGTAGGTGCATCATGTTAGAGAACTGCCTTTCATTATGTGTTGTTCATCGTAAAAAAATGATTCACTACCTACACATAGATGTATGCTTGTATTTCAATTTTTATAACTAATAACATATTTATAATTAAAGCAATTATAATTACGAAGCGGAATTATGAACCAAACTGCTAGTTCAAAGAAATATAGAGTGAAGGCACTGACAATAAATATAAAATGTAGAACCGTTTGAAGAGATTGGTTTGAACACTTTGAAGTGTTCAACGTTAACTGTACGCAGAAATATATATGGTTGTGTATATTGAGCTCTAAAAATAGCTATTCTGCAGGTGAATCAGAAATCCATGAGGAATGTGAAAAACAACTATGATTAGCTCGGCTATTTTTAAAAGAAAAAGTACATGCAATCTTTGAAACAAGAGAGTTCAAATAAATAAAGATTCTTCTGATGAGTTATTCAGAGTTTTCCAATATCGTCATAGCAGAGTCTTCTATATTTTATTTATTTTTTCTGTGGGTGTAAAATATTCAAATATTCTGAATCCTTACAGATATTTGAAACTTTCGGTAACAACAAATACATATAACTTGCTTGATGTGCTATTGGGGTTTAAGTTTTCTTTTAATGAACTTTCGTTGTTCATAACATTAAAAATGGACAAATAAAGTCCGTACTGAGACTGTTTTGGTTGAAAGAACGAATTACAACAAAACATAACTTTATTAAATAAGTTGAAAGAAAGACGACTTAGCAGCGTGCAGCCAATTCAGATGGACGCCATTTTCTGTTTCTTGCTTACTCATCCTTGTCGTCTTCATTCATTTCAGATCATGACTTGGAAGATTTGGAAATGCAGGTTGTTCGTTATAAACCGGAAGGTCTGGATGTCCTGTGCCGGAAGTCAAAGTTCACCCGGAAGGAGCTACAAATTATGTATAGAGGCTTTAAACAGGTAGAATGTATTTGTGGGATTCCATAGATGTCGTCATTTCGTCGTGTCGCCAACACGCACTGTAAATCTTTCTATATATACATCCTGCTTATGAATGTTCAAAATATATTGTTTATAGATTCATTTACGCTGGCATTAATTTAAGCTGAATGTTAATTAATATACGTGATATATTTTTATGTCAATTAAATGTTTATGAATATGAAATATACAGTAATGTATCGTACACCGTGCAGTGATGATGATGGCTTTTTAAAAAAATCTAAATAATTTTTTTATTTCACTTGTTGTGGAAAGATCTTTAATTTTTATGGAATGCCTGGGATACGTGAAACACGTATTTTATGATGTAACAGACGTTTTCAGTAGTAACTGAAAATGCAAGCAAATTCAGCATAGGTATCCTCAGATTGTCTGCTAATGAACTAGAGGGGGTAGCTTGTTCTCAGTGTTGTAAGTTCAGACGGAAAGTCTGCTGTTTGCATGCAAGAACCAATTCCGTTCCTTGTCCATTGAATGTTTCAAATACCACTGATTCTAGTAGATTTGTGTGTGCTATCATGTGAGTGGTGTGTTTTTTTATCCTAGCATGGGCTTCAAAGAGCTTTCACTGCACCTAACTATCGCTCACACTTAATGACAGGAATTGAATTCAACTTTGAAGTTTTCAAAAAATAAATTACAGGAAGCAGGTTCTTGAGTTTAGGACACTTGCGCGTCAAATCAATAATGCAACCACTGCGTCTACTTCAGCGAAACGCTTGCTAGACGTAGTAAATTATACAGTGAAAAAGAATGCTAATTTTGCCACAGTAACGAATCCCTTCCGCGCCAAAAAAGACATTCTATTATTACGTGTGGTAATTAGAGAGTCCAAAAACACAGCTGCTTATGTTCTTAAATGGAAGTAAGAAAAGCCATAAGTTAATTTTGTGCCTACTTCGTATATGGAGTGCTAGAATCGATCGCTAATATGCGAGGAAGTGTAACAGGTGTTCCTTTCTCCCCCAGATTCGTCTACTTTCTTGAAAGTTCACTCATATCATATTTTTATAACATATAAATATGGAAATAAGCATAAACTTTTTTGTTGTTATAATGATTGTCTTATCGAATATATTCTAGAAATATAAAAGTAATTTATAAGTTTTTAGAATTGTGTCTTTAAAAATCAGACAATTTGTATCATTTCTTGAACGTCTTTTACATGGTACTAGTTGGGCCTCCATTTTTGGAGCAATTTTACTAGTACATGTATATGAAATGATATTAAAAATTAATTTCATTTCTTCGTGTCTTCCTATATGGCTTTCTGAATTTTAATTTACATATCATGGATCAAACTTTCATGATTTGCCTTGTTCTGCGCGAAGCCAATTTGCATCCGACATTTGATGTTGTAAGATTACTTCGAATGATTGGAAATTCCAATCGAAATTCAGTTAATGTTGATTTTTTAATCTCTACTTCACTAGCGGAGAAATGAAACAGGCACAGTCCTGTTGAAATTCTCAGTACAATCTTATTTCCATTGATCCTAAAGCATCAAATTCAAAATCGTAAATGAAAGCCCAGTTGTAAGATTACATCTTAAAATCATCATTGTCACGTTATTTCTAACGTAAAATAAAACAAACTCCCAATTGCAAGCTTGTATCATTTGAACTTTGTTGCCTGAAAAATTATAGCAATTATTCATGATTTTGCTCCAAACGTTCTCCCCTGCTATTTTGCTTATTAATTTAGTTTTCATTGTGATCGATTGAATGTGATTTCACGTTATTCCGTGAGGTCTCAGCTCGATGTAGACCCGAATTAAATGGCCTCTCATTCTGACAAATTTACAAGTCGGAGGATCTCCGAGCGATTTCTTCGTGTTAAATTGGAAGCAAGAACAGAGAGATGATACGACCTCTCTTACTCCAGAGATCTGCACTTGTGTGAATGTTTACAAGAAATTATTTAGATTGATCCCAGCAATGAATGTATTAACTTGTACTTGTAGTGCAGAAGTTAACGTTTTCTGTGGAGTTTCCTTTTTTTTTTATATTGTTCACGCTTTTTTAATGAAACGCTTTAGACAGTACAAGGAAAAGACATTTTCAATTTATGCTACAAGTACATTATTGGTATAGCTATTTTAAACGAATAATGATTGCGTTGCAAAACCATAGAAACAGGTATAAAGTAAAGTACATTTTTTTATTTGGTTTTTATTGAACATTTGAAACAAAATAGCGCGTGAATAACATTATGTTTTCAAACTTTATTTTTGTATGTAGTTGAATAGATACTTGTGGTGTGCGTGTGGCTGAAACTAGTTTTGATTTGCTACTAACGTTTTAATAAGTACATGTATTTGCATCTATCTGTTACATAAGTGTCGATGTTGTCATATGTAAGTTTGTTTCAAAGACAGCTCCTTTCTCTACAGGAATGTCCTACCGGCATCGTGAATGAAGAAACGTTCAAGGAGATCTATGCACAATTCTTTCCACAGGGCGGTAAGGATATTACTGACTAAAAACTGCCGTTGATGTTTTACCATTAGAGTTATTAATTTAATTCTACACCTGTCACAAACCCATAAACTGTGTATAAACGATACGTGAATATTCTTATTATTTTATGGATGATAAATACTGTAACATTCTTTTTACATATATCTTTTTTATAATTATAAATTTGTTGTACTATTGATATCTTAAAATTACTATCTACAGTGCCTGCACAATGCAAAGTGATACTTTTAAAAAAATATATAAAATAGCTTACCATGATCATAAAACCAGACTAAAATGGAACATGCTATATTTTGCTAGTCAAGATTAAAAGATATCTAAAATACAAGTATCGCTTTGATGGCTTTAAATTATTTTTAAAAAAAAGAATGAACATCCAAATATTTTCGTATATTTGACTGAAACAGTTTGCCGAAAATGATAGAAGTTTCTATGAAACTTTTTCTCCCATTCTAGACTCTAGCGCCTACGCTCATTATGTGTTCAACACTTTCGACCATGATCGGAATGGATCTCTGAGTTTCGAGGTAAGTTTGATATTTTGTTTTGAATTGTATTAGTTCATATATAATGTGACTAGATGTGAACTACATTTATACTTTGTTTTGTTGGTTTTGTGATATTTCATACAGTAGATACCTCAAAGGTATAGAGTAATTCGTAATAACAATAATAAGGCAAGATATCATACAATAAAATTAGATCGTGTATACAAAGCACATCTTTTAGCTAAGCGCAAAATAATCCTTCAGTTACTTTCATTACTTTGATTCTTTATTGCCTTTTTTAGAGTAGTTTTCTAAATGCACGTTTCAATGATCTTTTAGAAGTATTTTTTATTAATGTAACGGAATTTATGGAAATTAATAATTCATCGACGAAAAAACCAACATCATTTGACAGCATTTTAGAGTAATAGCGCAAATAAATGAACCCATTTTGAGACAACAAGCTGAGTCAGTTAGCGAGCGTTGATAGGTTCTCGTCATGGAACTTTGCATGTTAATGAGTCTTATGTTTTTGTGTAGGTAATTTTAATGCAAGGTTTCTATTGATTCAAAATGCTTCGTGCTTGGCATGCAGAAGACATAAAGCAATCATGATATAAAAAGATGAGCTTGGTATCTAAATTACTTTTTTTCCGTATTCGAAATTAATACTTTGCTCTCGAAAGTTGATACTTATGTTGCGTGAACTAGATTTGCAGCAGGTTCCGCCATGTTTCCGTCTGTTAAATTATGACTGAGATACAGTTTTTTACCTGGTTTCCAACTCAGTTACCCGGTCACGAAACCCAAAGATTACACAGAATGACTGATCGAACACGCCTAGCCTTATAAAACAAAGCCCAGTAAACAACACAGCCAAAATCAGTTTTTGATGGAAGATTTAAATATCGATCTGGGATTAGATGCCATTACGAAGAACTCAGAGAGAAGATTATCCATAGAAAAAGTCGAAACTTCATTTTCTGCAAGAAATAAATGTGATTAATTCTAGTATTTTCCCAGGGTTTCAGATCCAAAACCCTCTTATCAAAGCGTTACCGTAAAGCACCTTAATCACAAGTAGAAATATCTCCCTGCGGCAATCAACGACGGCAATTATATTTGAATAAAGCATATCAAATATGCCTTATTTACTTGTTCTTCGTCCATTTGGGTCCCGGATAAATCATTTATTATGTCACCATGTGAATAGCTCGCTATTACCAGTGGATTAGACACCGGTATAAATGTTCTTTAACATATTGCACATAGACTTTACAACAAAAGACGGTCCAAAACCTTCCGAGTTGTTTCCGCTGATTTCTAGAGCTGTTAACTACAAAAATCAATAACAATGGATTGGAAAAGTATTTTTTCACATAATGGGGAGACAGATCCAGCGAAAAAATGTACTGGAATGGGAGGAGAGACTATCAGATATCTGGCAATGTCTGAGAATCCCCTTTTACCATGTAGACTTTGGTGATGACAAGCAGATAGAATAGTACTAATTAAATCTGCGTCGTTTCTGGACCGGGCCTACATTTTGCTTTGTATAGGCTATTGAATTTTCTAGGCCTTGGCTTACTTGGCTAAGATTAGCAGGAAGCAAGCTCGCTGCCTGGCAGGTTTCGTGGCGTAACTAGATCTGGTAGAAATCCCGTTTGCTTCAGGAGACCATCGGTCTGTTATTGCTTTTGTCACCAATTATCCCCAGATTTTCGAATATCAATCGAATGTCAATATAATTACGCCAAGTTAATGAGTCTGGGTCCGTGTTTTATTATGTTTGCGTTTGGTGCATCAGACGCTACACAAAATCAAAACAATATGTCAGATCCGTCAAACGTCAATTCAAAGAGAGTCTATCTAAATTTTCCTTTGCAAGAAGAAATAGACTTTTGTGGCCGTTTTTAAACTAAAAGAATGGAAATTTGTGCTTTAATTTGTATATTAGATAACGTCTCTGGTTAGAAATCTAAGCGTTCATTGTTAAACTCGCTTGAAAATTATTGTATTGTTACATTATTGAAATATTACAATTATCATGCACTTTCCATTGACCGTTTGCTCATAGTCAAACAAGACCTCAGTTACTTCGATTTCAATATCAAGAATACTAATCGAATGTATCTCTTAATGTTTTTACAGGAGTTCGTGATGGGCTTATCAGTATTATCCAGAGGAACTCTCCAGGAGAGACTGCAGTGGGCTTTCAATTTGTACGACATCAATGGCGACGGCTTCATCACCAAGGACGAGATGACGGACATTGTGTCGGCCATCTACGAGATGATGGGCCGATTCTCCGAACCGATGGTCGACGAAAACACCACCAAAGAACACGTGGAAAGAGTATTTCACGTGAGTTCTATTCAATTTTTGTGTACACAAAACACTGCTTAGTGCTACGGGGTACAAAACAATTTTATCTAATTTAATATTATGCAGTGTCAATATACATGTATATTCTTTGTTTTATCGAAATAGAAATCGTGTATATTATAATTTTTTATATGAATGAAATTTAGACAAGAATGTGGATGGTCAATTAAATAATTATTTTGTTTTTCAAATTACCAATTTCTACGTACATTATTTCCCCACTCCCACACATTGTTGCTTTTTTCTCTCTGTAATCTGATCCCAGCGATTCAGATGGAACTTCCGATTATCCTTCTGCCGGTGACAGGAAGTAATGCCAATGACCGAGTGTTACATTAGCTCCCGGCACTCAGGACATTAATTCTCCCGCTGAGCTGTGTTGATGATATGCTTATTTTGTAGAAAATGGATATCAATCGTGACGGCGTGATTACGTTTGACGAGTTTATGGAGACGTGTCGTAGGGTATGTATATAGAAAGGCTTGTATATACTAGTATAAATAACATCGTGTAAAGCGAACACGCTGCTACAGTGAATGGTAGTGTGTTGTATCGTCCCAGAGCTTGTATAGTAAAAATAACATCGTGTTAAGCGAACACGCTGCTACAGTGAATGGTAGTATGTTGTATCTTCCCAGAGCTTGTATAGTAAAAATAACATCGTGTTAAGCGAACACGGTGCTACAGTGAATGGTAGAGTGTTGTATCATCCCGGAATTCTTCCGTCGATGTTGGTAACACTG
Organism: Magallana angulata; assembly: GCF_025612915.1. Classification (NCBI taxonomy): domain Eukaryota; kingdom Metazoa; phylum Mollusca; class Bivalvia; order Ostreida; family Ostreidae; genus Magallana; species Magallana angulata. The sequence goes on from NC_069114.1 coordinate 35,797,415, forward strand.
TACATTATTTAATGGGTTGTAAGAGACAGAGAACACATGAGGGCAAGGGAATGATTGCGGGGGTCTGTGTAGAGAGACGGGGAAGTAATGAGGGTTTCAGTGACAGGTTATTTCTTGTTGACGGGGAATACCACGAATAAATCGACGGAATGTATACGGCAATCGTGGATAAAAAGGTTTTTGGAAAGGGAATCAAATTAAGATTTTTTGATTGATAAGATGAGGAAAACACATCTACAAAGGGTTGTCAGTCAATTTGTTACGACTCCGACAACGAATATATCTGCAAATAGCAAGATAAAGATGATCATGCGGCACTCCTCTGCATCATCATGCGGCGGTCCTCTGCATCATCATCATACATGTAAATTCACACCGCAACCCTTTTTAAATATTAAAAGTATTTTTCCTCGAATTTACAATATGTGCGGCTCATGTTCAGAATAACAACTTGCATTCCCTGTATCAAATGAAAAAAAAAATGCGTGACAATCAAATCACAGAAATAAATTATTAATACTTTATACTATGGGGTTTTTTTTTAAACAAGCTATGTATATATGATTTAGAATTTTTAAATTCTGCTTTTCTATAATGGTTATCGAAAAACTGGTTTATAGTGGGGTTTTATTAATGGTCTCAAGAGGCGAAAGTGCTTTTCCAATTTCCGGATTGATCTATAGATGTACATATAGATAAAGGTATGGAATTGACTCGCGATATCCATTCCTGTTTAATATCCGTTTTTTCTATAAATATTTAAAGTATGGAATTGACTCGCGATATCCATTCCTGTTTAATATCCGTTTTTTCTATAAATATTTAAAGAAGTGAGATTTTCAAATTTCCCTAAATTCAAATTAAAACCCATGACGTTCTTGGTATAAGCCAACCCAATCCCGCGAGATGTATACAATATATACATACATGTATATGCTGTATCGTGTAAAAATAAACGGATTTTGTTTCAGCGAAGTCCCTTTTCAGCCCCCCCCCCCCTCCCCCCGTCTTTTCTCTGCAGTGTACAAAAAAGTAACCAATGGATCTAACAAAGATTTAAGATAAGATTTAAAATCTCATTAATAATAATTATAGAGTCCTTTCGACCGAGAAAGAATTAGATTCATGGCTAGATAGAGAGACTATCGGAAGCGCTGCCTGATGATGCCAGCAACACTTAGAACCTCAAGGATCGATATCACTGCTTTGATTGTGATAAATACCACCAAGGCGCGAGTATTTTGTCACTGGAAACTCCTTATTGATGTTTAATCTTTTTTGACTTCCTTTTCTTGCCTTTCGTGGAATACAAGGGATCTGAAAACGATCTCGATCTCTCTCTCTTCTCTCTCTCTCTCATATTGTTTTTTTTAAATGGAGGTTGAATTTTGAAATATAAAAATATGAATGCGAGATTAAATATCTCTGGTCGCCGCTATTGCGGTCTCTAATTGCTTCCTAACTCATCTTAGCATCTCCAGTGCTTGCTACAACTTCATTTCGACGCAATCAATATTCAAGAGACAGCCGTTTATCTTAGGTTTATCAAATATGTAATGCAATGAATCAAATACCTACCTAATTCAAAATGGCACCAAAATCTAGTAAAACAGTTATGTGATTTTATATGTTCAACTTTTTTATAACAATCCTTTTGTGTACGTTTAGCCAGCCTAACTTCGATCAAGAATCAAAATACCTGAACCATTTCATTTTTTGTCTTTTTTTTTCATTTTAGGACGAAAACATAACAAAAGGAATGGCAATTTTTGATACAGTCCTTTAACAGCGAATATGTCAAAACTGAAACCAAAGGTCCGTGGGTTGTTGTTTTCTTGCCAAAGTGTGCGACATGAGATGACACATATTGACGTAAGTTTGGGGACACACGGGTGACCAGACTGCGGTGGAGACATTGCCAAAAATAAACTCTAACCTTTCCAAATCAAGACCAATCAATGTTTGTCCGAGATGTGAACTTCCGGTTCAATTTACCGGACCTGGATATGACGTCAATGCCTTCTGTATGTTGAGATCTCATTCTCCTCCCGTTTTATGCGAGATGAACACTTCGATCTCCTAAAATTAACCAATGGCGAAGTGCAGAATCAGATGTATCTGTTTAAACCCTCATTTAGATTAAAATATCAAAAGTTATTAATATTGTAAATATTTTATTGACCTGTATATTGTTCTGTGTAATGTGACATCATGTTATTTGATAAGAGTTGACCCATGCGAAATAGAATGTAGTAGAATTTGTGCGTATATGTATACAAGATGAATTCAGAGAGTGACATGACAAACCGAACCACCAGTAAATTCATCTGCATGAGAATCTGACTTCATGATTTCAAGTACGTGTACGTTTGAATATTTAAAAAGTTGTTTTACCCATAGGCTATGATAAATTGATAAATATAATAAATGAATATAATCCTGCCTATAATAAACTTGGGAAAATCAAAATATTTTCAAAAACGATTGTACTTTGGAGACAAAAAAAAAACAATTAGTATGCGTGCTAATTCGTGTTGAGGTGTGAACTGTTATTCAAGCATAATCATTTTGATTTACAGGGTTTCAAAAGTTGATTAAGTGTTATTTCGATATGTGCAGTGTTTTGTGTGATAAAAGCGGTTTAAAACTGCAGCATTAAATTAATCTATTTGTTATGGTTGATTCAGATTGATGTTTTAGCTTATTTGTTTTTAAATAAAATCTGTTTGTTTGATGTACATGTAAGGGTACCCAAGACACACGCTTTAGGGCCTAATTAAATGTGAATTGTGCATCAAGTTTAAAAAGATACAAAATCTATCTGATATAAATTATGATATCTTGACTGGCTGTGAAATTATGTTAACAACATCAAGACACTGATCGATTGCAGGTCATGACCTTGATCTTTAATTTGAAGGTCATATAAACTTATCTAGAATTTAAAAAAAAAACCTGCAAACCTGAATTATCCTCGTCTGAATTATAAGTTGTTAGAAATGATGACGTTATCATATCTGTGATTCTCACTAGACATTCCCAACCTCCGCCTTGATGTAAGCTGACCCATGACCCTAACTTATTGACCTTTCACCTCTGTAGTGTTGATGTCATTTAATCCCCGTTTCAGATTTATTAATGGATGTCCCACGTTTCAATATATATTATACTTCATCATGTCAATGTTCTTTTTTAAATTCTCGAGAATTGTTGCCAATAAAAGTTACACAAAAATATCACAGTACACATCTCTTGTTTATTTTTTTCTTGAATTGTGAGACAAAAATTTATTGACTGATGGATGTCTAATTCACCGTGAAACTATGTCAATGTTCCGGTATGCAAGTATGCACATCTAATTCAATAAATGTATTTGTCGCTTTAATAAAAGTATGGAGAGAAAAAAAATACCAAAATAAAAAGAGCAAGTAACAGCGCAGTTGGATAAAAATTAGCCAAAGTGCTTTGAATCTTGCACAGCGAGCGGCGAATTCATACAATATTGATGATGTCGCACTTGAGGGTGTTTCATTCACAATGGTTGGTGTGCACAACACAGTGAGGTGGCTAGTGGTAATTGCTACCGATGATACGGCGTGTGGCAGACGACAGCTTGATGGTGACAGAGTTATATATATCTCATCTTTGCACGGAGAAAAATACTTCGCACGTTTTCACTGAAATAATAAGACCGAGTCACAAAAAGATTGACTATAATTGTTGTTTGGCGTATCGTTCTGTGCAACACATATTCATTCCATACGATACAATAATTAGATTATTCAAACCGCGGCTTGCGGCTAGATATAGGATTCAAGCTCAAAACTCGGTTTGCAACAAAGTCTGCGCAGGTTATCAATTAAATTGCTATTTGATTAAATATAAATATTATAACATGTATCTTGCAGAGAGTAAAGTTGAGACATATATTCATGTTAATATTCAATGCAATATTTTTGATATTCGTCTTTCGTTTAATTTACTTAAAATAATTACTGTGATGCTGAAGTGTATACTGGAAAATTGTTTATGGTAGGTAATGATATTCCAGAAGTTGCAAACACTTTTGAAGGTTCTAGATGTTTTTACTGGGTGTTGCCTTATATTTCTTCATGAGAAGTAAGATTCATGAAAATCAAAGGTACCAACGTTTATATATCATGTGGTTGAAACTGGTCTAAGTCGCAAAACACTCACAATTAAATTAAAGAATACACAAAGCATTCATAAATAAACACAATAAAATCCATCCGCGTTGTTAAATGGCCGAGAACTCCCAGCTAGGATCCAAAGTTTTTTTTTTCACTCTTAACAGTTGGGAACTTTTTCATTTCAATAAAAGATTCCAGAATAGAATTAAATTGAACAAAATCGCCACAAGAAATATCTAATTTCAAGATTCGAAAAATTGAATGATTGTATTATTACAACTGGGGTTTCAATAAAATCCGTTGGTAGTTTAAAGAATAAGAAAATTTAATATTAGTATTCGGTTTCAATTATACGTAACGTTGGCAGTAGTCCTACTGATAAGAACTTCGATTGACAATTATAGATCGACTCAACAACGAAATCCTCGGCACCAATAAAAATCCAGAAATTGAATTTCTAATTTCGAACATCAAAAAGACAAGAGGCCCATGGGCCACATCGCTCACATATTTGTAAATAATTGCACATTTTTTCATAAAATACACTCTGAATTCGGGTGAGGAAAGGGTACACAGTTAACAAAAATTAATCTACAATATGTATATTTGTCATGATGCTAGCATAATAATATCACAAACTATAGAATTGCATATTATAAGAAAATTAAAGATTTTTAAAGATGTTGACAGGTATCTGTATAGCTTTATTCTTATGAATTGGGCATTTTCCCCCCTGGTATCCACTTATTGATCCATGGTTTATGATTTCAACAAATTTGAACAACTTGAATCAGAATATATGTATAGTAATGTAATTAATTGATATTTACTTATATTTCTTGGTACATGTAGAACGTTGCACCCTTTTGATGGCCCTTTTATTGTTTCGCCAGTCCCGTTTTAAGGATGACGTTTACTCAGAATGAAAAAAAAATCCACTGATGATAATGAAAAACCATCTATTGTGTGTTATAGACCTTTGCTTGTATTGTTTTTTTTCACTTTCAGAAAAGTAGGTCAATGACCTACTTTTTGAGTTAATGGCCATTGAATATTTATTGAAAGTTCAAGAAAAATCCCATAAAATTTTACACTACGTTTGAGATTTTCTTAATTATAAAAATATTACAAATAATTAAACACTTTAAAAAATAAGATACAGTTAACGAATTGTAGTGGCACTAAATAAGTACACAACATTAAGATTTCAGCATCAATTTTTAAAAATAATTCAGTCCGAATTTCCTCTATCAGTTTTCAAATCCCTACCCATTTTTGATTCAATTTTACAAAAAATTGAATGATGATAATACAAAAACATTTATGATATTGAACTACTTATATTGACCTTATTCTGTTGGCATAAAATTTATATGAGGTCAATGATCAAAATTTTGAGATATGATGCCTTTTATCGTTTTTAAGCATTTTTCAATATCATTATTATTCGTGCCATAAGATTATTCTAATGAATAAGTGAGGTAAAACCAACGGAAAATATGCAACATTACGTAGACTTAAATATAAAATCCTAACTTTTAATATTAGACTACTGTCAAAATTTTTTTAGCAGAAAACAAAATTTGCAAAATTTAGTCCGAATTTCCTCTGTTTGGCTAAAAGTCAATTTTTGTTTGAGCATAACTCCATAATAAAGTAAAACTATTGAATGTTTTGTCAATAATAATCCATTTCATAAATACTTTTTGTATTTAGAACAAATTTTACTCATTACATTGAACTTTTAAACAATCGGAATTTGAGAACTCAAACCCTGAGTAAATAACACCCTTAATTATTAAATAGAGTCACCCTGTGTTGTTCAGTTAGGGTCGGTAAATAGAAATCAAACTTAGCATCCGAAGAATTGAAACCCGTTCCTTCAACACCGGTACCTGAAGTAATGTATTCCTCAACAATTGTAGACTGTGCGGATCTAACATCAAGTCACTGACCTGCCTTATAAAATGTGCTACTGTGTATCTCATCCACTGATATATTTTACATAACGAATATTTCTTCCTCTATTTCTTAAGAAAACAAGTGAAAAGCTATCAATGTGACAGCAAACCGGGTTTTTTTTTTATATGAATTGTATCCATAATCCATTTGTCCTGCGACACTTAGTTCAACAGCTGGTATATTTTTCATAAATTATAAAAAATTAAAACCCAGTTAATATGCACGTCTCTGACATGTTTACAATTGATACATGTATGTATATGTAAAACATCAATTTCCTATCTTGAAAACTGTAAGAGGAGTTATCCGTTCGATAGGGGTATCCAAATCAAAGTATTTTGCACATCTCTGATATACCCGGTACGTACAATTGATCTGCAAAACAACAACTTTTTATCTTGAAAACTGCAGGAGAAGTTATCCGTACAATAAGGGTTCCCTTTTGGCAGCCGCCCGACGCCATTTTCACCATTTCAATTACCGGATTTTTCCCTTGGAAAACCTATTTTAAAACGACTGTTGTTCAATCAATTACAGACATTTTAACCAAATTACGATCTTGCCATTTTAAAACATTTTTTGAAATTGCTTAAAGCAGTCTTCATTACACAAATGACAACGTTTAATCAAGCACTGATTGCATTGTTAGAGTTTATTGTTGTCGCTGTTCATGATATAGAAGTATCCTATGTGTGTATTATTTTATGGTTGATCATAGCTTTTATCTACAATGAAAACATGAAATGCACGGACTGATGTCGTATTTCAGTTCAGTTGTAGTAAATTCCAAATACAGAAGAAGTTGCTTTCCCTTCTGGGAAACGTTCTGGTCGACATAAACAATGTTTAACATACTTTTATTAATCTTAACTTATTTTATATAAAAGAAATTTCTCCATAGCAACCTAAATTTTAATTGAAAATTGAAAATGCAAACTTTGGTAAATATTAAAAAAGATTTTATTCAGAAAAATATCTCATCTAAAACAGACAAGTCGGGTTTATTTGATGGGATCTGCTCACTTTTCACACCTGTGTTTCTAACTTTACGTGTGTGTCTTTCATCAGAGTCGGAAGTCCTCTTTTTTGAGTCTTTGACCGGCAGATTCACCGTCCGTGGTGATTTTTCAGAGTGCTTAAATCCAACTGTCCTTCTTCTAGTTTTGTTTGAACTAACACGTGTGCTTGGAAACAAATCAGAATGAAAAGGTTCAAGGGAATCTGGGAGAAATTCCTCTGAGCTGCCTCTTACACATATCTCACTTAGGTCCCTTAACGCTGTCTCTTTTGAAGCACCACTCCTGGTTTTTAATTCAATTGATGTGGATTGATCATCACCCTTTTCCAAATAGTCAAGAGTTTTTTTGACACCTCTGTTATTTGTGGGTTTGAATTTTGAAGCTGATGGTGACATCTGGCTTTCCTTCTCTTCCTCTTTAATCTTAGGTTGATATCTAGAGGTAAAGATTAAATATTTTAAAAAAATTATTAAAGCTAGTTTCAGGGCTCTTCATGAAATACAAACACAACAACAAATAGTCATTATTTTTAAAACTATACAATATGTTTAGCCTGGGAATCAAAAAAATATATACCCACTTGGGCAACAGATGAATATCTTTACCCTTACCTAGTTTTGCGAGGGCTGGCCTTTCTAACCCCTGTCTCCCCCATCAGGTCGTCCAGTAAGGCACACTTGCTGCCAGCACCCCTCCTCCTTTGCTGTGGTCTGTCCAACTCTGATTTATCAATGGGCTTCAACCCTGATCCACCCCTAGGCTTCCATCCACTTGGGCCAGGCTGATCACTATCCTGCTCTTCAAAGGCCGATTTTTTAGTTTTCCCTTTTACATTGAGATTCTGGTTCTTGTAGGATTTAGGCTCAGTCTTATTTCGACCATTTTTATTCCATGTTTTATTGTCAAGGTCAGACTCTGCACAAACATTTCTCAGAACTGAGTTCTTTCCTGCCTGTAATTTGTATGTTTAATATCAAGTATTAAACTAATATATTTTGATGACAACAGAATACTGGGGTTCACAATTTCCAGTAATTGAATATATAAAACTATGCTATTATTTAGGATATTTTTACCTGCTTCAAAACATCTTTAGCAACTTCTAGTAGTTCTTCCTCATTCATTACATAAATTGTTTGCCTTAAAAAAATTAATCTATTAGCTTCATGTCTTGCATCATGTACTAGTTAAATCTTAAAATTTGATTTCATCATTCTTAAAATAAAAAATTCCATCTGTAACAATGTATCATTAAATATACCAGTACAAAAATATTCAAACACATGTACCAGTACATCTTAAAAAACACTTTTCTACACAAAAATATAAGATTTTTCTATCTTCTGGTCTGTATGAATAGAAAACTAAATTGTGTGGCCTATGGCCCTCCCCTTTCCATCAATACATTGTTTCAGTAAACCCTCTGTGTGTACCTGCCGAGTCCATCTGTAGAGCTGGAACTATCAGTCCTGTCTAGTGACAGTTTGGTTGGCGTGGCCTCTTCCTTTCCCAACATCCAAGATGGCAGCTTCCTGGTTGAGCTATTCAGTGATGTGTTATTGTCTACCTTGTGCTCCTCCTCTCCACCTCTGCTTTGAGTGTAGATACATTCGGGCTTTGTCAGTTTGGTTACACAACTCTGATAAAGCTCTTGGTAGCTAAAACAATTATATAATACAGTTCTCTGGTACCTGAAACTTTACAATTTTATATTTACATCTATACCAGTATGTGCAATATGACTTTGGCATACCTCAAAACAGTATCAATATCTTGGGCAAAAATGAATTCCTGCCTTCCTTGGGGAAGCTCACATCTCATGTAACTGTTCAACCAATCTCTGTCCTGTGTAACACAAGGCAGACTGGGGATCCTAGAAGGTGTCTGGTACTTTGGTAAAATCTCCATGGTTCTGAGGAAATCCGGGATGGGTGATCGTGTGATCACATGACTGCCATTGACCTAAGGTCAGAACAAAATTAATGTACTGTGATGTTTTACTCAACTATCGAAAGAGACCAGTTCAAAGCAACATATAAGTGGTATTTCTTTTTTTAAAGATTCAGTAAATCAGAAAAAATTCTTATACGTACCAATGCTGTGTTATGTAGAATCTGTGTGATCTGTAATTATTTTAAATACATTTATTTTCACCGAAAACATTCTTGTTGTTTAAGACAAAGCATCTTTTTAATGATATAGATTTTAAAATTGTAATTTTTTTTTCAAGAATTTAACAGTGTTAGAGAAAACATCTTATTAACAAAGCTAAGGATTAGAGAAAACATCGTATTTAACACAGCTAGAGAAAACATCTTATTTAACAAAGCTAGAGAAAACATCTTATTTAACACAGCCAGAGAAAACATCTTATTTAACACAGGTAGGGATTAGATAAAACATCTTATTTAACACAGCCAGAGAAAACACCCTATTTAACACAGCTTGAGAAAACATCTTATTTAACACACCTAGGGATTAGAGAAAACATCTTATTTAGCACAGCCAGAGAAAACATCTTATTTAACACAGCTAGGGATTAGAGAAAACATCTTATTTCACACAGCCAGAAAAACATCTTATTTAACACAGCTAGGGATTAGAGAAAACATCTTATTTAACACAGCCAGAGAAAACATCTTATTTAACACAGGTAGGGATTAGAGAAAACATCTTATTTAACACAGCCAGAGAAAACATCTTATTTAACACAGGTAGGGATTAGATAAAACATCTTATTTAACACAGCCAGAGGAAACACCCTATTTAATACAGCTAGAGAAAACATCTTATTTAACACACCTAGGGATTAGAGAAAACATCTTATTTAGCACAGCCAGAGAAAACATCTTATTTAACACAGCTAGGGATTAGAGAAAACATATTATTTCACACAGCCAGAAAAACATCTAATTTAACACAGCTAGGGATTAGAGAAAACATCTTATTTAAGACAGCCAGAGAAAACATCTTATTTAACACAGGTAGGGATTAGAGAAAACATCTTATTTAACACAGCCAGAGAAAACATTTTATTTAACACAGGTAGGGATTAGAGAAAACATCCTATTTAACACAGCCAGAGAAAACATCTTATTTAACACAGCTAGAGAACACATTGTATTTAACACAGCTAAAGTAAGCATCTTATTAAACACAACTAGAGAAAACATCTTATTTAACAAAGCTAGAAAAGCTAGAGAAAACATCTGACCTTAACACAGTTGACACCAGCAGCTTGAGCCATCTTCATGTGATTCTGAGTCTGGTAGATGTACAAGGTTTTCTGGAAAAAAGCAGAAGTTCAAGAACAAAATATCAAACAAAATCCTTCAGGTTAAAACAATTTTTCATTTCATTCATGTAAATTGAATAGAGTGGGCAGTAAGAAAACCTATTGAAAGTACATGGTACCGCTATCAATAGTAAACCTATAGATACTGTCTATCAATGGATTACCTACTGTTAACATCTCTCAACATTAAACCACTTACTGTGCAGTGCAGAAACAGACAGTGTCTCTTCTGTAGAAATGCAAGAATTCCTGGATTGGGAGGTTCCGAATAAGGAGTGGCAGCAGTCTGCTCTGAGATGTGGAACAGGTAAAATGGGAAATCCAGCTACAAAATCAAAATCAAAATCAAATGTTCTCCTGAAACTGTTCATATCATTGCCTTATGTAAAAATCAAGATTATAGTGATAGATGAAACCCAAAAAGAATAGTATCAATGTGATGTACTATAGACAAACTTATGAGTTTATAGTAAAGCGTCAAGTAGTATATGTATTTTTATAGTTTATACCTTCTTTTAATATTGTAAGAGATCAAATGATACATATATTATACATTCATCTTTTAACTGCAGTATATTTTTTCTCCTCATCATAGGACTGGGGTTACCTCTAAAATTTTACCTCTGGTAAACAAAAAAGATAGCTGTAAATTATTAGTCTAAGCAAACTTAGCATATTCTCACCTTACCTGTTTTGCTAACTTTGTCAGTAAAAGTCTGATCTCATCCAATGGTTCGCTGTTTCCTAAAAATATATTTATTTATCAAAAGAGATGAACAAGCTCACATTATGTAAAAGTATATGATTTCATGTACGATACTATGCACAAGAAAATGTTGCACATACTGTCAGTGAACAAATCTATAAAACTATAGTTTTATCTCTTTCAGCAAAACCTGCTGAATAAATCATGGACATGCACCATGACAAACAGAAAAATATGACTAATCACTTTTGCTCAAGCCTTCCGTTTAAAACTATGAAAATCTTGTTTTCCATCAATATAACATTAAATCTGTGATCTTTAAATTACATTTATTGTAATTATAATATCCTTATTCTAAAGGAAAATACTTAAGTTATTGTAAAATTGATTATTTATAAATAACAGCTCATACTGCCTTAATTCTCTGAAAGTATAACTACCGAACTGAACGAAGATGATTCTTCCTATGGGGTTCTGTTCATTCCAGTGAACACAAATATCCTTAATCCCATGTCTCAGGCTAAGTCCATTTTCAGACTTTGTGTAGATACTCTCTATTTGTATCAACAGACCTGGAATATCAAACTGAAACAAGGAAGATAACTCCAGATAATTATAGATGTTACATTTGTAAAGTCTTGTTGGCAATATTTTCTCTTCAATTCATATTCAAAATTGTTTAGTTTTTATTTCTAGGCTTCATGTAAGGTTTTGAGGGAAAAAAAGATTCAAATTTCATATAAAAAAAATCGAAGAACAAAAAAACACCCCACGACCAAGGGTGGGATGTACATGTACTACAGTCATAGAAAGAGGCTTTAGAATGGATACATGTAATTTATTTCCATACCTTGAAGGCTGAAAAGTTCTCAAGATGTGCTTCATGATGAAATAGTTTATATCCTTCCTCTTCATCAGGTTCCTCATCTATAATTTATACGTAATTAAACAGCAGTCAAAATCACAATGCAAATATAAAATCCCTCCTTGTGAGGCTACATGTATACCAATGGTATGAACTATAAAATCCCTCCTTGTGAGGCTACATGTATACCAATGGTATGAACTATAAAATCCCTCCTTGTGAGGCTACATGTATACCAATGGTATGAACTATAAAATCCCTCCTTGTGAGGCTACATGTATACCAATGGTATGAACTATAAAATCCCTCCTTGTGAGGCTACATGTATACCAATGGTATGAACTATAAAATCCCTCCTTGTGAGGCTACGTGTATACCAATGGTATGAACTATGAATGTAAAACAAGCCTTTTAATATATTAATTTATTTACACAAGACAAAATATCAATTTCAATAAAAAAGATGCAATTAGCAGAACATGGCAATAAACGACTGACGTTATTACAGGTATTTGTTTACATGAATATAAACTTGCTTGAATTGTAGGCCACTTTGCCTGTTTTGGGATCAAACCAGGATGTGATATCTGCGTAACTAACTGTCACATCCTCCTCGTTAAGACAAACTTCCTGGTTCCACAACACCTGGGACTGGCCATATTTAGGCTGAACACTGACCAGAGCTATGGTCTTCTCTGGGAACTGGAAATGAAAATCATTCATACATTGGCTTTAAGGTACTTGACACCCTGTGACTAAATTTTACGACATTGCTGGAGTATGTCACAGCATACTCATTTAACCCACTATGGAACTGTATTGCCAAATTTTGGTACACATCTTGGTTCTTATCCTACATTTTGAGAAATGCAATGGAATGAAATCAATGAATAGGAGATTCTGAAGAAATAGGAATGTAATAATATAACATATTAGTACTTTTTTTCATTTTGCTCTAAATGAATATCAAACTTGTTTAAAATAAGTTAGTAGAAATGAATGTATAACTCAAATTATCAGTAATAATATAGATAACTCAACACACAGTACCTTTTTCTGGATAAGTTTGAGATAGGAAGATCTTTTCGCAAATGTACCATTGTCATCATCCACAACAACTTTCTGATCCTAAAAAACACAATTTAAACCACCGTTAATTAACATACTTTGCTATTCTTATCAAATATGCTAGAAATAAAAAAAAGGAGCATAAATAATTACCATCATTAATACAAATTTAATGTTAAGATAATATGCTTGGTAAATAATTATGAATGTGTTTCTGAAATAAGTTGTCTATACAGATTTATCATAAATTACCGGTATATCTATTCAAAACTTTACAAAAACCGACTTTAAGGCAAAATCCTTTTATCTTCAAACCCATTCATGCAAACAAAGAAGCGCATCTATACATACACATATTCTATACATGTAAACCCTATACTCTACAGAACATGAATGTTGTGCAACCAAGTTTACGAAAACAAGGTACTCATGATATTAAATATACATGCAGAGCTGGTATCCTACCTCAGAAAGAAAAGGGGTTCCAGCAAATATATTCATGTAAATGTATGCACACATGGATAAACATAGGTATGTAATATGTCTGGACATCAGGGATGCTGGGGTCTGAACTGCTGCTGTTCTAGTGGACACCACATTACATGCCCAGTGAGGGGTAGACCAGGGTCAGAGGTCAGGCATAGAGAGGTATTGAGGAAACATATGAACAGTGTGAAACCCTAGTTTACTTCATTCCTTTCCATTTCATTTTAATGACTATAAAGATTTAATGATGTAAAGATTTACGAAGAATTGTTCAATATACATGTACAGTTGATATTAAAGAATTTATACAAGTTACTTGGTCGAAACAACACTCAGACCTATACTGTGGTAATTATATACAAGAGATATTCTGCATGAATTTTGTCGGAAATTATCCAGACTTAAATTCTGCAGAGACATTCATATTCTAACAGCCATATAATCGATGACCATTTTGAACAGTCTCTTTCAATAGGCGATGTTCTGGAATCTGTAGCTTTGATGCTACGAGGCTCGCAACATCCCCAATGAAAGCCGGAGTGTTGATGTTCCCTCCTCCTGGTCGCATGGAAGGGGAATCGGTTTCTAAAAGAATCCGGTTTAAAGGGACAGATTGTAGGCCTGCAACTTGATCAGAACTAAAGTTCTCCACAGCACCAGTGAAACCAAAATACACGTTAGAGAAGTTGCTCATCCATTCCGTGACCAATTCAGTATCTCCCGTAAAGCAGTGGACATGAATTGGCTGAGTGTATCCACAAAATTTCTTCAGAATCTGCATACACCGTGCATGCACGTCTATTCCTATTCGGTCTGCTGGAGTTCCTCGGAGATGGAGAATCAATACCTTGTTTTGACTTACAAGGGAAAGAACTTGGCGAAAAACTTTTTCCTGCTGTCTCCACAGCTTTACAGGAACAGTCCTATCCAATCCAGTTTCACCTAAACCCACTACACTGGGATGATGCAGTAAATTCTTCAGACGAAGGAGTTTTTCTGCTGTGAGCTCGCTAACATGTTTAGGGTGTACACCAAGAGCTATCCCCCAAGATCCTCCAGCTTGAATGAATTCAGGGTGTGCTGAAGGCTCACTGTAGTTGATAACACCTCCTACAATATTAACTTTCAACATTGGCTGGAAACTGCTCTGATTGATAACCGAGTGTAGATCCTCCATCGTATTTCCAGAAGGTGAATAATGCCCCCATATCCTTGCACAAGTGTGGTCCAAATGAAAATGGCTATCAAAGGCTTCATTCACATTTGAGGTAGATGACTCTTGTACTTCAAGGGCATTGGTTTTTGAATGACTTACTACATGAGGTGCAGATTGATGAGGAATTTCAAAGTCAGAACCATAATGAACATCAACAACTTTATACTTATCCTCTGTCAATGTATTCACAACGGACCCACCAATGTCTGAAGTATTGGTAACAGACCGCATGTCGCTAATAACATGCCCATGGACACGAAATTCTTCACATTGCATGGGCTGCAAAAAAGACATCAAAGCAACCAAACATCTCCAATGGACAAGAACAGCAGGAGAGTTGATTGGCGACAACCTGAAACCCTCCGAAGGTTCCGTCCATCCTTGGTACGAACAGAGTCTGTGCATGGATGAAGCAGTGTCAACATGAACAACTGCGTTTGATGGAATAATATTGGAACAATTCAAGTAGTCAACCGCTGTTAGTAAATCAGCATCTGGTCCCAATGCACTCTTCACCAGAGATGACAACGCAGACATCTGGAGTTGGCATAAAGATTTATCGTCCAATGATCGTATTGGTTTTATATCATTAAAAATCCTTGGAAGGTGTTTACTCTGCGCGTGCCGTTTGATCTTCTTTTCCCTAACATCACATCCTAGAAACGGACATCTCTGGAAAGATGATGGAAACTGCAGCTTCACCTCTTGGGTCAGTTCTTGATAATCACAGTCGAGACGTACTCGTTTAGAAGGGATCTCCATACTGCCTTCATTTGCTTCCACAGTATGAGCACTCGTAATTGTCTTTGGCTTAGTCTTGTCATAATGAAAGTTCTTGGTCAGGTATGGATCTTCTCTGGTTGACACAGGACGTTCTTTGGAAAAACCATGTCTGTATGCAGAGGCCTCCATCACTGGGGTAACATATGGAGTTTGGTGTTTGCCATCAACAGTGTTTTCTCGCTCAAACTGCAAGTCTAGGTTAGAACGGAGATGAATGTCCACACACATCGAAGCTGAAGTGTCAGAAGATGCAGTGACTGACCAGCGTACTCTTTTCTGTGAATGAGCTTCATGAACCAGTGATGGCAGGTGGTCATCCACCCATCTCGCTGAACACAGAATAGTACTGCACTCCCTTCTGAGGGCCTCGATCCATCTCCAATCACCCACATCTCTCGCCAGTTCATACTGATGAAGAATAAGGTTGCAGATTCTTCTGTGAGATGTTCCATCATTAAGATTGGCCAAACCATGCACAAGTCTCTCTGGATCAACTAATCTTCTTGTTGATGTATTCCTCCTCACATAGTCCACATAATCTTCACCTCTTTCCTGACGAATACTGCTATTGACCCTCTCTAATTGCCATGTTTTATAGCTAAATGACATGATTTATAGATGCAGTATAAATTGAAGATATATATACTATTAATTTATATTTAGTTATAAATAATAGACAGTATAGATCCGACAAATGATGACTACTTCATTTATATATAGTTTTGACATGACCCTGGTTCTATATGGTCCTGTTCTTCAACAACTGAAAAAGTAAATAAAATTTAAGTATCCTGAATCTTATCAGTAGTGTAATTGATGTTATATTTTTTTTACTGAAATTATCATACAGCTCCTGAGTTACAAACTGTATATGTATCAGTAACTGCAACAGCAAGAACATAACTCACATCTACACTCACATTTCTAGTACCGGTAATCGGTACATAACCACCCTGTAACTTGGATGAGCTCACTTTTGATCCAAGTCTCACTTTTACAAATGGAACAATCAAAAGTGAGCTCATATAAGTTTTGTGGCCCCAGGGCCAGGTCTGATAACCAATACTGCATATGGTTTATAGGTATTGCATTTGGTTGATATCAGGCTTTGTACCCAGTAGGAAATTTGTAACTCTATTGTAAAACTTTATAATGTTAACTTTACTTTTCATGGTTTCATTTACAACTTGTCATTTACAGTACACAAAGGAAGTCGGTAAGATATATTCATGACACATGGACTTTGAACATGGAATTTACTGTCCATGTATAAATCATATCAGGTCAAGTACAAACCATGAAACTGATACAATGTATTGTGTCGGCATGGCATACTAGGGCATAATGTTAATGCATTGGACCAATGCATGGTACAATAAATGGTGTTCCATGGATTTGGAAAGCTGCAGTATGGTGGGTAGAAACCTGGAGAGGCACCTTGACCATTTACCGTAGTACTGTACCTGTCTAACAGGACTCTAGGTTTGGCTGCTTATGTAATGCTGGGTGCACTGTCATACATGAAACGCCCAGTAAAGGGACTGACCAGGGTCAGAGGTCAGGCATTGAAAGGTATTGAGGAGAACATACACAAGCACTGTAAAACCCCATTTTACTACACAAACTGTAAAATTACAACAGAAAAATGTCTGAAAATGAAAAGTTGTACCTGTTTTAAACACCTTTGAACATTCAGCACAATGTCTCTCAGTCCATAATTCTGATTAGAAGAAAATAGGCTTCTTGGACAAATCTTCACATGATCTCCAGAGAAATGTTTTTCATAGTACACATCACTTCCCTAAATAAAATATACAGTATATGATTGTGTCGTAGGAAAGGAGGAATGAGTATATAAAATTTATATATACAAATATAAATACAATGAAAACATATGACTGGACTGGGAATCGAACCCAGGACCCCTGCAACTCTAGTCAGGAGCTCTACCACTGAGTGATCCAGGCCATATCCATGGTTCATATAGCCCCAACTACTACCTTCCTCCCTCCTTAAATAGTCTTTGACACCGAAGACACAACACAAGTTCACCTTGTCAGGACTTATATATTACATGTATATTTATATGCCTGAACAAGGAAGACCACAGCGCCATCTGTAGTAGGAAAGGAGAAATGAGTATATAAATACAATGAAAACACATGGCTGGACTGGGAATCAAACCCAGGACCCCTGCAACTCTAGTCAGGAGCTCTACAACTGAGCTACCCAGGCCGATATCTACAGTCCATATACAGACTGATATAGCCCCAACTACTACAATTGCAATATTATATTAAAGTAAATTTGTGTTACTAAAACTGTATAAAAGAAATCTTAGTCAGGAAATACTAAACATGAAAATGACTACACAAATTACGTTACTCCAAGCATCAATATAGAATATACTATAATTCTAATATTGACAGATGTTCTACGGACCCGTGCGTAGCCTGTGAGGCTCCAGGGCCAAAAAACTTAGACAAGCTCACAGGCCTTGTCACATTAAGATTAGTTTTTCCACTCCCAGCATGCACAGGAGTCGGCAATCTTATCAATGAATAATACCTAGAGTCAAAATAAGTAAAAACCCAGCCATGAGACTGCCGACTCCTGTGCAGCAATCCCAGTACTTAAACTGTTAAACCGTTTATTATATGAGTATCTCAAGTTTTGTCGGTAAAATCATGACAGACAGTGGTTTACTGAATCAATTCCTATCTTTCTATTCAAATTTCTATGATAAAAGTCACAAAATAATCGACATTTACTGAAAAAGGTGGTCCATGCATCAACACACAGTCAAAATTTGCCGCCATATTGAGTCCCTTATATCATTATCGAAAGGCATATCAATGGTATTTCAAGAGGATAGATTTTACAACATAAATGAAGAGTTTCGCTTTTTTAAATATCGCACTAAAATGGAAAAAACGCGTCTTGATTTGAAACGAAGGATTTTATATTTAACAATTATAAAATTGTTAAAAAAAAACATTTGTTGATATAAGGGATACGATGACCTTCAATATACCCCCAAGTAATTCGGTCCAGGTCCTATCATCCTCAACAAAAATCACAAACACTATAAATTTTCGCAAATTCGATTCACTGATTTACAAATGTTATTTGAAGCAAGTTATGTGACAACACATTTATTAATACCTTAGACCCTATGAATTATTTTTAAAAATGAGCCAATAATATTCCAGTCCATATTTGTCTGAATAGTTAGGCTAAGCCTTAATTCATATCAGCTGTTCATAAATAGCAATAAAGCTTGAAAAAGCTATAAAGCTTTACTACGCTATTCATGATAGCTTGACATGATAGCTTGATAAAGCGACTTATATGATGATACATGTCGAGTTTTTTTCACAGAAATTTGTATATAAGAAATATACTAAATATTGAAAGTTGTTACTACTTTTTTATTGACAATTCAAAACAATACTATACAATTCTAAATAGTTTTCATATTGCAGTTTCTGAACACTAATAAGCAAAAAATATAATTTTATTGTTTGGGCAGCCATCCAACACGTTGTGTCAGGCACGTAACATTAGGGGGATCGGAGAGGAGCTGCTCTCCCCACTTTTTGTCGCAGCAAACATTTTTCTTAATTATTAAAATATACATATTAGAAAGTGAATTAGCACGGAGTCCATCCTCCCTTTTTGAGACAATATAAAAAAATAAAAGTGAAAATAAGGAGTTAAAGCAAAATTTAAGGTATATGGGTACATGTTTCCTACCCCCCCCCCCCCCCTCCACCCACGGATTAGGATTTTGATCATTTTGATAAGGGTTTTTTTCGCTTGTCAAGATTTTTATTTAAGATGAGTTCCCCCTCTTTCAAATACGATGCTATGTGTCTGTGTATGCATTGAGGCGTGAATATTTGTGCGATTTTTGTACATTGTGCTGTGGGCATATTTTGTTTACTTGTAGGAATTGCCAATGTCTTGACTGCAACTTTATGTACATGTAATTACTTTAATATAAAATTCATATTTACAAAGAACGCTTTTATAGGTAGGGGTATTGCATTTTCTTGAATGGTAAAGCAGACTAAAACTGTTTATTCTTGCGTTCGCGTTCTCGATTGTAAACTTTGACCTGTTGAATATTATAATTCATGACGTGATTTCTAACCCCAGGTAACTTTGTGATTACTAGACCCCGTCACGTGACGTGTTAGGTAGCAGGTATTCTGCTAAAGTTTGTCCCAAATTATTGCTTCCATCACTCTTTGATGATTTTAAATAAAAATACACATACCTGTGAAAGAAATACAGTTGAAATCGATAAAAGGGTATATACCCAAGATATCCTCATTGAACAATTATCATTTTTCACTCATAAAAGTTCACAGGAACGAAAACAAATTTCTTACGGAGATTTATAATGGGAAATGTTTGCATCTTTTCACTATTCGGAAGTACATGTACTCGGGATACCTCGCGCATTTTTTTCAACGTTATTATCCGGGCTTATTAATGGCTGATGCAATGCAAAATCCCCGTAGACTTTCTATTTTTGGATGTGTATTGAAACCTGAATCGGTAGCGGGGGCGTTTCAAGACAGATAATCTGGACATTTTTTCATATCAGTGGATGAACCCACTTTGAGCACAAAATATTAATGATTATCGAAATATCAAGCAAAATGTTGTGGAAGAGAGAGAGAGAGAGAGAGAGAGAGAGAGAGAGAGAGAGAGAGAGAGAGAGAGAGAGAGAGAGAGAGTTTTCAATTTTGGTACCGCTAATCTAATTTTAGTCCACTCAAATACAATGTTAGATCAACCCTCCATGCATATTCTTGAATCTTAATTATCTTTAATTAACGGCAGTCTAAATTTAATTCAAGATATTTGCAGAGCAGTGAGGGTAAGAAAACAACGACTTATTTTAATGCAACGGAGTTTAAAACCAATATGACAATAAATTTCTATTATAAATTGACCAAACTCAAAAACAAATGAATAAACGTAACAGTAGTGACCGAAAAGGGGCCCAAAATACAGCGTTAAGTGCAGTCATCCTTTACCTTTAATTGTGTTGTATTTAAATTGAATAAAATTAGGTAAAATAACTCACCAAGTAGAACAGAAATATGGATTATTATTAGTCAGGCTGACACGCTAAGAAGATTTCAGTCGCCTGTCTTCGTTGGTGTCATGAAAAGAATGATCGAATTTCAAGCTAAAAGTGCACATGCGCGCAAACTCACATTCAAGAAAACCAGTCTAACACACCCTTTCATTCACCGATACTCCCGCCAAACGCAACCACGTGACCACTAAAACTACATCCACACTATGAATGAATGCATGAGTGAATCAGAGCGTTAGCGTAATACGATTGAAATATTAAAAACAAATGAACGCAAGTATGATTAGAAAAATTTAATAACAACGTAAAATAATTAATCCTATGGCATTTACAAATGGGGTTAATTGTCACGGAAACCTACAGAATGCATTCAAATTTGTTTTCGGCTATATTTAATTTCCGGTATATTTAATAAGTGTGCTCTCTCTCTCTCTCCTCGAAAACTTAAAGTACCCATAAACATGCCTTGATCGGGTTTGTTGTGACTTCCAGTTTTATTTCCAACAAATGTTCTTCTGAATGTAATAACAATATTAAAATTATAAGAACATTTATACAATATGATTGTCTCTGATTAATCATTTGGCATCAACTAGGGTATTTCATTTGTCACATTCTGCCCATCTATTTCGGACCACTATGAACTGTCCACAAAGTATCCTGTAAAATTAAATGAGTCTGACTTTCTAATAGCCAGTATTTTGTGTAGTATATAGTACTTTAAATTTTTTTTTATTGTTTCTCATTTAACAGATTTATAAAGTTTATTTAAAAAAGTAGTGACCAGGTATAACAAATTAACAGATATTTTCCCTTGAGTCTAAGAAAGGAAGTTCGTTTTATTTTGAATCAAATGTGATTCTTTCTTAAATTGAAATTTTGTGTTCGGACACAACATCTAAATGTGTAATTTAACACCAACCCGCAACACATCTCCTACCCCTCTTTGTTCACCGTGATAATCAAATGACAACACTTAGTTTGTAAAGCAACAGAGACTGACTGCCTCTGCAGTTGGACACATTTGTGACGTCACACAGCTGATAACGGCGAAAAGAGCCGAGCGTAAGGTTATTCTCAGTGAGGTTTGACATTTTAATTAATCTGAGCTAAATCATCAATCCCACAAACTTTGTTTTTTCGGGACTGTGTTTTAAGAGATCAAATGAGTATTTAAAAAAAATAAATATTTTTGACTGGAGGTACCCTTTAACCTGCTCCAAAAACCTTAACCTCCTCTAGGATCAAAATTTATCGCTCATAAAAGAATCAGATTTTTTTCAGACCGGGAGCTACAGACCTGCAGCTAGTTAGAGCACCTGCTCAAAAAACTTAAACCAGCTCCCATCATCAGTGCCAAGGGTATAGCATAAACTTCAACCAACTTCATCTTGGTGTGCTAACAAATGAATAATATAAAATTAATGTATACTGAAGATTGTTCTTTCACAATAAAAATAATATTTATGAAACCAAAAAGTCAGACAACAGAGAAACTTTCTTTTATTGCACATTATGTATTGGAATCATGATCATGCAAGAAATTTTGAATTATAATCACAGTGACAGACAAACATTTTATTATTAATCTATTGCGAATGTTCAGTTATTTTAAGAATTAGTTTGAGTCATGGGAGCCTCCTATTGATCATGGAAGCCTCGGAAATTGTCTTGGAAGACATGGAAAAGAAACAATGGAAGAGCTCATCCTGTAAAGATAATAACAATATCATTAGCTGTGCCATATACTGTATGTATATACATGTATAAATGCAACAAAACATTTAAAATTAACAAATATGTAATGTACAATGGACTTTGAAAATAAATATTTATGTATGCTGTTTTGGGGGGATGAGCTCAAAGGAAAATATTTATTTTCAACATGTCAAAATGTTAAATAACCTTGACCTGAATTAACGATGACATCCTCCTCACCTGACTTAATTGTTTTCCTCATCCATGGGATTTAGAAGCTGCTTTAAGCGACCTCCTTTCAGCTTGAAACTGGGTGTCAAAAATTCTGGCTGCTCCTCCTTTTTTTCTGAGAATCATGTCAAAAATTCATAGAATACGTGTATAATGTATTATGTATACAATGTACTGGTAATAGATCACAATTTATATATGTGCGTTTATTCCCCTTCTATTTATATATGAATACACTATATACTAAATTTACATATTCTCAATTAACTATGAAGACAGTTGTTAAATGCAAGCCTAGATATGGAGTAAATTTGACATCCATTTATTCTGCACATATATTCACACA
The DNA here is from genome assembly GCF_025612915.1 of Magallana angulata. Classification (NCBI taxonomy): domain Eukaryota; kingdom Metazoa; phylum Mollusca; class Bivalvia; order Ostreida; family Ostreidae; genus Magallana; species Magallana angulata. The sequence continues at coordinate 35,820,357 of NC_069114.1, forward strand.
AAACCTGCTAAAGTAAACACTGAAGATTGAAGGACAGTCTGGTTTTCCTTTGAGTCTTTTAGATTTTTGTTCTTGTATTATTCATGTATTACCTGGAACTGAGGCGTCAACCGAGTCTGATCTCTTTTTGAGTGTGAATGCGAAAGCAGGCTCCAAGGGGGTGTCTGCAGTCGATTCCTCCCGCGCTTCACTGCCCACCATTCTCTTTTTGAGTGTGAATGCGAAAGCAGGCTCTGAGTCTGCAGATTTCTCTTGTGCTTCACCACCAGCCATACTTGTCATGTCAGCCTCACTCTGGGTTCGCTTCATTTTTTTCTGTAAATCAATGCAATCACAGACAGGTTACTACTACTATCAGTTACTAGCTGTTATTTGTATTATATTTACATGTATGTACATTTTTAAAAAAAATGTTCATCAAAATATGCTGAATCATTCAAAAGAAGCCAGTACTTAGTACATGGTTCACTTACCAAGATGTTATTTAACTCCTTCATAGCACCTGTCTCTGATTCCACAGTTTCTGAAGGCTGTAGCATTAAAAATACAAAATTTGAGTTGATCCAATCATATTAATTGTTTGATACAATGTTACACAATATCAAACATGCATGTTATAAGAATTAGATGACACTTTCCTACATTGACCTAGTTTTCTCAAAAAGGTGGGGGTTGGGGGTGGGGATGATGTGGGGTTATTGACATTGATTTCCTTTTAACAAACTAGACAAGAGAAAAGCTGTCAATTTGACAGAAAACCGGGTTTTCTTTTGTGTTACCAGTATCCATAATCCATTTGTCAACCCTTAATTGATAAACACAACCCATCCAGAGAAATGGAGTACCCTAAATGCAATATTCTGTATGAAAATAACTAAGTTCAACTTCCAGGTGGCATTTTTTTTTCATATATTATCAAAAATCAAAATCCAAGTAATATGCACACCTCTGATATATGTACAATTGATGTGCAAAACAAAAACTTCTTATCTTGAAAACTGTAGGAGGAGTTACATGTATCTGTACCTTAGGGGTACCCTATATGCAATATTTCGCCAAAAAATGACTACGTTCAAAAGCTGGTATTTTTTTCATAAATTATCAGAAATTCAAATCCTAGCAATATGCACACCTCTGATATTTGTACAATTGATCTGCAAAACAACAACTTCTTATCTTGAAAACTGTAGGAAGAGTTATCCTTCCAAAAAGGGTACCCTTTTGATGGCTGCCCGCCCACCCGCCATTTTTACCATTTCAATAACCAGATTTTTCCTTCAGAAAACCCGGTTAAAAATTTTTCTCTTAAGAAAGCTCTCAACCAAATTTGGTGGAAATTGGCTCAATGGATTGACTTAAGAAGCTGATAATCTAATTTAGTTAAAATCAGAAAGTTATAAGATCATTAACATAGACAGGTACAGAAAGCTCTCTTGGACCTTTATATGAGATATACTAAAGAGAAAAAGGTGACAAAGTACTTTGTGCAGCTTCTATTAATTTTCCAAAAGAACAAATTTCAAAAAGAGCCATGCACATATTATATATGGAAAATGAATTTTACAGATCTCTTGAATCTAATATAATTTGTTATATTTTCAAAAGGCATAATGCATGTATTTTAAGCAAATCAAAACAAGCTATAAATAAAGACACTGTCTTAAAGTGCCTCACGATTAATGAAGATTACGTGTAAACATCAATTAAAATAAAGAGAAGTACATGCAAACAAGTTTTCAACAAATAAAACCAGGAAATTTCTCAAGTTTTTTAACAAGCTATTTCTTTACTAAAGCTTTTTTATTAAAGCTTCCATGCCACAGCATAACCTTTGCCATGCGGACAGAAAGACAACAGCATAATACATACTACGACCTCTTCATTCACAGACCCCATGCCTCCAGAGCTAGTGTTAGACCCCTATGTATAGATATGCAAATCTATTTGTCTTATTAATTGTACATGTATATGGTTACCAGTCTGTGTTTGATATCCTCCAAATACTAAACAAATAATACAACCCCACCAAAATGTCTACCTGTACCGGTATACAACCCCACCAAAATGTCTATTTATCATAAGTTTATAGCCCTTGATCCCCACAGATTTGTGCAAATTTGTTTATCCAGTACATGTATGGGTGGTGGGAATATATACCTACATTTATCATTAAGTATGATCAGATGCCAAGTTTCTTGCCCGAAATTGAGACAAATTATGTACATGAAATTTGATAAAAGTATGAGTAAACTTGAACCTATGACAATTTTTGTTTTACTCAATCATTAATAAATCATTGGGAGAAATTAAAATATTCTAAGTTATCATCCTAGGCTACCACTTGCATTTGTTTTAAAACTGATATTAGGTGACATATAATTATTCATGTACAGTACATACATTCTTAAGACTCAACAGCAATTCCTTTCATTTACTGTGACATCCTTGTAAGGGAAGCTGGTAGGTCAACTACTGGTCCAAATTATCATATTTTACCATACTGAAATTATTCCACTACAGGTCCTCACAACTGACATCTTGTCAAAGTGAAATAACCTAAAGTTTGTTAGAGTATTGATTTTTAAAATTCTACATTATTCACATTGAAGTATTTTGTAATTGGAGGTGAATACAATGTACCAGTCGGTATTCTGACCATGGTATTTAGATGAATTCCAACAACCCCTACAGCCAGATTAACCATTTAACAGTCAGCATTTTGCAGGTTGACACTAGCAAAATGAATGTTTATTTCTCTCAAACCATATCAATGGTACATGAGGTAAAAAAAACAAAAATATCTACAAATGTGCAAATGCAGACAGTTGTCAAAAGGAGCAATGTAATCAACATACCACTCTATAATTTCCCTATAATTATATAAACATGTATGGTTACTGAAAGATAAATACTTATTAATAAGAAGATTAAGATATCTGGAGAACACAAGCAGGTTAAGAGACAGCTTTTACTACAGTAATCTTATGTACAGACTATTGATAATATCCACTATAAATTCTTATATAAAATTACACAAATTTAATTATCTCTAAACCATCCAGATTTTTGAAGTTTCTTAGTTTTAAATTAATAAAGTGAAATTAAGGGGTTCATATTTACCCTTCGTCGCGGTGGTGCCCTTGCACCTGGGGTCAAGGGCTTTCCGCTGTTGATGCGTTCCATCATTTCACTCATCGCTTTTGAAAAGGTGTCATTCTGAGGCACATTTTGTACTGAATAAAAACGTGAAAAAATCTTAAGAATATTGAACCATCTTTGAACATACAAAATTCCAACTACCGCTACAATACAAAGGAAATCAATACATGTACAATTACAATGTATCTTATTATACATATACCGGTACATGTATCTGGTACTCTGTATCAATAAATTACCAATTATTGGTCAAACTAAAGATTAATTCAGTTGTTTTTTTACAGTAAAGCAGTTACCTCCAGTAGGTTTTTTCTTTTCTCTCTTAAATTTGGATAAAAATCTGAAAATTCAAATTCACTTGATTAATTAATACGAAAAGTTTTTCATTATCCCAAAATAGAAAAAAAGAATAGACCAGGCAAGTACATCTTTCAAAATAAAAAGATTCCATACATTCAGATGGGTATAACATAAATCTGAGAATTGAACCCTACCCTTTTGACTTTGTGGTCAAAGACGGGGGTGGGGGAGGAGGGGGTGGGGGTGGGGGCCGTGTTGCTTCTTCAAATCGAGCTTCCAAAGCTATGTCTGTGAAAAAAAAAATTGTAATTTACATGAAATACCTTTTTTATGTTCATATAAAAAAAATAATTGTTCAGTGATATTTTTATCAAAATGTATCCTACATCTATCCTGGAGTTTGTTATACTGGTCCTCGAACTGTTTAACCTTGGCTTCCAGGTGTCTGATTTCATCCACGTAAGCAGAATTGTCTAGTTCCTCGAACATTTTATCCTCATTTTCAGCAGCCTTCTTCAGCTCTTTGATCTAAATAAAATAAACCAGTTAGCCTACGTCTCCTAAAAATGTTCAATTCTAAGTAATGCTCATTGCAAGTACTGGAACAGGTACCAAATTGGATAACAATATGAAATACAAATTAATGCAAGTTGGTACATAGAGATCAATCATAACATATTCTTCTGTATAATTACATGTATCAGTATTAATTAGAAACTAATGTATTTTCTAATATATTGAAAATAAGCTACTGTGGATTCATCATTCCTTCTTAAACACCTGTTCTGTGAATTTACGAAACCCATCTATTATCAAAGGGGTAGAGTGCAAAATGTTTATCAAAGAAAAAAATGTGAATATTAGGAACACTGTCCAAGAATATATGTTGTTTTTTTTTTGAAATTGTTAATTTTACTTTATCCATCAAAAATGCCATCAAATATTTAATGACACTAAGGTATAGAGCCTCCTTGGCTCCATTGTTGACCATGACGAAAAAATCACAGTACCATAAGACAACTGTACCTCCTGTTCGTATTTCTGTTTCTGGGTCTCTAGCTCCTGAGTGAGCTGTTCCACTTCGTGGAGGGCCAGCATCAGTTTGGGGTCAGAGGCCGCCTCCGTCAGTAAGATCATGCTCTGCTTCTTCATGGCCTCGTTTTGAATCCGAATCTGTGACAAAATGAAATCAAAAATAGAAAAGCTTCAATCTAAACCCAAAGTGAAGAACTTACTGCAACACAGTTTGAAAGGTTTTATCCTGTATTAAAGTTATCGGTATTAAGGTAACTGCAACCGGCTGAGAGTAAGGACCATGACAGAGTAACCAATAGCTATAGGTTACAAAGAGGGGAAAAATAATATGGAATTGATATCTGGTCAATAGGTCACATGCAATTAGGTATTTATCTGGTCAATAGATCACATGCTATTAGGTATACTAAAATTGCATTATCTATTGATATCTGGTCAGTACGTCACATGCAATTAGGTATACATGTAATAAATTTGTATTGATATCTGGTCCGTAGGTCATATGGTGGGGTATTCAATCTATTACATGTAATGAAGAATTGACACTTGGCTAGTTGATCACATGATGGGGGTATGAACAATAGTAGGCAATATAACTCTACAACAATCAATAACAAAATTTTTATCTTAGTGTAGTAGGAAAGGAGGAATGAGCAAATAAATACTGTTATACAACAAAAAATAAATGGATGCACTGGGAATCAAATCCGGGACCCCTGCAACCCTATAATCAGGAGCTCTACCAGTGAGCTACCTAGGCTGATATCCATGGTCCAAATAGCCCTAACTAACAAATTAGGAATGGAAATCATAGCAAATTATCAACAATCATCGAGAGGCCATGGTCAGTGTATGTATAGTTATAATAAATGTACATGTATATACCTCTGTAGCAAACTGCTCCGCTCCACTACGACACTGCTTCTCCAACTCATACTTCTGCTGCAATGCTTCATACTCTCGTACTGCTTCCTCAGACACTGTCAAACAGAAATCAGTTATCACCAACATTGTACACTCTAGATCTGTTATATAATCACAGTTTAAAAAGTTGATAATAAAATTACTGAAAATTTTCTGGTTTAAATAAATATTGAAAATGGGTTTTTGCCAGTTCATCTTATTTCTTTTTAAAAAATATTGGAAATAATTGTGGAAGAATGCTCACATCTCATCACTGTTTGAATTTCACAGCCAAATAAATTGCAAATAAGAAAAGTACTTAGTCTGAAAACAACTACCAAAGTTCCATTTCAGGGATAACAATCATTTTCTTTTTGATAGCAATGAATATTGAATAAAACTAAAGATCATTCTCAAGAAATTAAGTTTTTTATAAGTTGTTTGCAAATTGAAGATATCAGATTTTCTAAAGGGAAACTACTTCACATCAACAAATTTCATCCGGATAGATCACTTTTATAACATATCTTATAAACATTCACAGAAATATTACTAACTGTTACAGAAAAGAAGACTGGTGTGTTAGCGTATACCTTTAGATAGGTCCTTCATTGCTTCCTTGTACAGGGCTACTACCTTCTCTGCTTCATTCCTGCTCTCCTTCATTTCTTCAAACTAAAAACAGTGAAATAAAATCCAAATAAATTCAGCACAGCAGGCCTTGAGGCAACTTCTTCTTAGCATATTGTAATCTTCCTTAACAAAAGTACCAACCAATTTACATTTTCAAGCATTGTAGAATATATACAACACAATAAATAGAATTTTCTAGGGTGTATCATTTCAAGCTTTAAAAAATTCATTGTCCAAGCATATAAAAAAAAGTTATGAAACAGTATTTTCTAGAAGCATTCAATAACATAAGATCATGCAATCAGCTGCATCAACTGTTGTTCCTGTTTAACTATACAGAGTGTAACCATAGAGAGTGTAACCATAGAGAGTGTAACTATACAGAGTGTAACCATACAGAGTGTAACCCTACAGAGTGTAACCCTACAGAGTGTAACCCTACAGAGTGTAACCATACAGAGTGTAACCCTACAGAGTGTAACCCTACAAAGTGTAACCCTACAGAGTGTAACCCTACAGAGTGTAACCCTACAGAGTGTAACCCTACAGAGTGTAACCGTACAGAATGTTGGCAAATGTACCTTGGTTTTCCATTTACTTGAGTGATCCTTTTCTATCCCCAGATCTTCTCTCAAAGACCCAAGCTCCTGCTGAACTGCAATCAACTCTTCCTCCAACTCTGTTCAAAAACAAAGAAAATCTTTTGAGCATTCTATGTAAATGTAGCTACCAAGTAAAGCTTTTTACAATAGGAAATTTTATTTTTCAAATTGCATTTCGTAACCTTTGTAGTATATATGTGTAAGTGTATATACTTGAAAATGATTTTTTTCTAACTTTGAACATTTGAAGAACTTTTTACATAACCATATACATGCTAATTAATATGAATATATCAAAACAAAATTACAGCAAACATTCTTATAACAAATTCCTGCATACAGCAAAGTCAGCTTCATTCCCTTAATACTGTAGATGTGAAAAACATTACGGTGTTTTTAATTTCACTATGTTCACAGTTAGACAATTTTCCGTGAACATTAAGCCACCGTGAATATTGAGCTGTGCATTCTCCATCTCCATGTTGGCCGCCATTACAGATGCATGTGTCCTTGAGCGGGGCCTAAGTTACAACTTGTTTATCGTAATCATTGTGTATTTAATATTCGTAAAAAATAGCTAGAATGAGTATTACGTTAATTCAATAAAATTAATATCATAATTAAACAACTATTTATAACGGAAGATTCGTTTCATCTTTATCTTTGTGGCCCTTTTGAAGCCATTGTGAAACCGGGTGCTAATTGTCGCTTATTATCTTGGACTAGGGCAAAGACTCCTGTACAACCATGACGTTGTCTGCGATTGGCATTCACATTTAGCAGTTAATTTTAAGATTGATTGATTATAAAAGTCTACTTCTTTTTAACAGATTATATGTGCGTTCCCTCCCCCCTAGTTTTCACGCCCAATTATCAATTGCGCATTATACACCAGTCCTTATTACATTTGACACAAACTTGATTTATTATTCTCATGGCACTTAACGTGAATAAGGCTTTAATTTTACTTTATTCAAAAGAAAATAATGTAAGTTTATACATGATGCAGGTTCATCACTCATCAGATTTTTTACAATCAGGATTTACCTTTCTAGCATAAGAAATCGATTATCTGTGAAATTAAAAACACCGTGTAAGGTACTTACACAGGAAATCGTGAAATATTAGACACGTGGAATTAAAGACGTTTACAGTATTACATTATAAACATACATGTATATAGTAGTACATGTATTATGAATAACTGTTGTATGTAATGAATCAAAACGGCTTGTCCCTGGCACCTGGGTTTGACCATGTTTTATTGTACATGTATTAACATGAACTTATACGACATATCTTTTCAGAGAGACATATATGGCACAAAAAAGACATACTCTGTATTTTCTGAGACTGCTCCTGTCGATACTCCTCCATCGAGTCCTCTTTCTCATCTAGATCAAGGTCAAGGTTCATCTTGGTAATGTCCGGTGGGTTCGGTCCCTGGAGATCCAGCAGCATCTTGGACTGTCGCTTCAGCTCCTTGTTCTGAGTGGTGATCTGTAAAAAAGACAAGATTTCAACTGACTAAATTAACTTGCAGAGAACCGAATTCCAACGGGGCAAAATGGTTTGAGATCTTTGCCAGCACTGGTCGCATCTCAAATTGAGTGTTCAAAAAATTAAAAAATGGGACTTCAAAGAAGAAATTAATAAATATTTCTCTGCAATAACTCTGCAATTGCCATGCAAATTCCCCATTCCTCAATAGCCTTATTGCATTAACTCAATCATCATCATTTATCATGAACTTGCAAATGATTTGGTTTTCACTGACCTTGGTGGCTAGCATTTCTGCCTGAGTCCTGCAGTTAAACTCTATCTCATACTTTAACTTCATTCTCTCATATTCTGATATTGCAGGCTGAATCACTGAAAAAAATAAATACAAAGGATTAATATTTTTTAAGGCAATCAATTACCCATATATATTTATACAAATCTTTTGAAATAGTAAAATTAGAGTGTTTTTGCTATATCTCAGTCAAATGTCAATAAAAAAATTCTTGTTATATATGCATAATGTGCTTTTAATTATCACATAAATTTTATTTTGTGCTTATCAAAATTTCTTGTTTTGAAAATGTAAATTTTTGGGGGTTTTTTGGAAGGAGGAGGAGATTTGGCTTGGCTTGATATTTCGGCTGATGCCTTCACTGAGAAGCAACCAAAGTTAGAGCATGAATTATGAAGAGGAAGGTTCCAAGATTCGGTGAAGACATCAGTCCAAATATCCAGTCTAGCCGAATCTCTATCGAGATTAAGGGAGGGGGAGGGGCAGTGTTATTCTTACATTTCTTCATCTCCTTCAGCTGGCTTTCCCTCAGTTTCAGTTTGTGCACTGTACTGTTGTACTGTAGTAAAATGAGGTAAACATTTTATTACAATTGTGATTTATATAACACAACAAATGATTACCGGTATGTCAAATATATTGTTAAAATTGTCTGGTTTCTGACTTATCAAAATCTTTACAGTGTATTTTTATTAATGTCCATTCCATTAAGATATACTTGTAATTAAGTAACAGAGAGAACATTTTAATTTATTGAATTGAAATTATGTATATCTTCTATGTAGTTTAACTGCCCATGATAAGGTGTAACCTTCAATTTTCAAATGCCAAATATCTGACAAATTCATTTTAAACATAATTAATTGCAGTGCTATCAAAAATTTTCTAAAGTTCCTTCCTTTCACATTTACTAGTATTGTATGGTATATATGAAATATTATATTTTGATTTCAATCATGAAAGTTGTTCACTATCAATTTTCATTTTAACTTCCTTCTTCATTGCCTGGTTGTGAGTATAGCAAGAGCTAGCTTGCCTGGTCTACAAAATGTATATATACTTCAATGCTTCCCTGTATATAATTATTTTATAAACTCTGCCATTATAAGTCTGCTACTTACCACCTTTTCATTCTCAAGAAATTTATACAGCAGCTCATCATAGCGTACAAGAACTGAAAAGAAAAACCAAAATATATATTGTTGATTCATTCATATATCTTATCTTTAATAATACATGTGACATAATTGGTTTATGTAGTTTTGTTACAAACTTAAAGTTTTGCTTTACGTATACACTACAGTACATATATGTCTAAGTTTCCCATAAGATATGTTAAGTTTGTAAAAACTGCATTTATATGCTAAAGGATTTAAAAAGGGATAAGCTTTAAAACATCATTTAAGAAATTGAATTTAATTCAGGTATCAATGATATCATGGAAAATTGGTCAATGAATGGTTAAATTACGAAAGTGTTATATATCTTGGGGATGGAGTGGAAAGGGGGGGGGGGGAGGGTAAATTAATTCCTCTGGAACATATTATTTATACAAAGAGAATTGAGGACTGACATCTCCAGTATGAAGCTTCTTTGACACTATACAATATAATGTTTGATGATTATTGGTGATAAACTAAAAGGCACTTTGAGGTTTATAATTTATCTATCAAAATAATTTAAATACCGGATACATACAATCATATAAGTAGACAAGGAAGTAATACAAAAGGAATATAATTATTCTTTGTAATACCATGAAAAAGAATGAGAGTATTATAGATTAAGTAACTAGTGTTTATTCTTTAAAACAAAACCGTCGATGGTTAGGGAAATTAACATATATATTCAATAATTATGGTGAATGATGATTATTATGATATGAAATGGTTTAGAGTTTAGACATTAATTAGTCGTTACAGCTTGTTGTCTCAAAAATGTGATGACAATGGGTACAAATGAAAAGTCCAAAATAACTTCCATTAACCACTCTTACCTTGGCTGGACAATTCTTTCAACACATCATAACGCTCTTGGAGCATCTTGAACTCTTCGTGGTCCGTCATTCTGCAAGCCTGTCAGTTCAACCAGGAAGTGGCATCTCGATCCCGACTGAAAATGAAAAGTAGAGTCTAGCGCGGGGAGGGGGATATTTATTTTTAAAAAGCAACCAAAATGTAGGTATCATACATTGTAGGTCATACAATGCGGAATTGTAATTAATTGGAATTTACTGGTAAACAAAATTTACAATGTGACAATATCAATAAGTTATTTGTTAAACGTTTTTTAACAACTAATTTTTTGTACTAATAGTGTCTTAAAAATCGTGTTATTTATTTATTTATTTTGGTTTGTAGCTTGTTGTTTTTAGAACAATCGACAAAAATGGGTACTCGGCAATATTGGGTACTCGCACGTTATATGATTTATATGTACAGGTTTATACATTATACATGTAAATATAGAAAACAGTACTTGAAATTATATAGTGATAAATATATATGATTAGTTTCAATTAACCAGTTTGTATAATATGCATGCGCGGATCCACTTGTCTCATACCAGAGGTGGATCCAGCAATTTGGAAAATGGGGGGGGGGTTCCAATTGTTGAAAATCAATACGTGCAACATTCATTATTTGTCAATAAACAAGGCCTTTTGAACGTTTTCCGTGCGTAATTTAATAAGCAGTTATCTCGTCAATATCTTTTTTATATCTATTTTAATATCAGACTGCACTGCAGTTATTGAGCGTATTGGTTTAGGTAAGGAAGATTTACATAATTTCTAGCCTTAAAAAACATGTCTCCAGTAATGAGAACGTGCGTCTATGCTTAATAGAAATAAACACGAAGAAAAAAGTATAATTCAGACTAATTTCGACAAGCTATCATATAATTTTCTTTGAATTTTTCGTATAAAAACCGATTAAAACCTTTCAATCATAATTACTTAATTAAGTTAATTAACTAAAAAATACATTTGAAGGCAGCTTTTAAAAGTAAAACAAATGCGTGTACATGTACTCGTACTTGAGCGTCGTTTTACTCGATGGATTGTCAATTCAAAACTGTATGAATTATTTTCGATTTTTTTTTTTAAGAAATAGAGCAGAAAATACATTTTAAAAGTTACTATAAATCTGTGTTTTTAGCGACACTGCTTCAGATTATGAATTTTTTTTCCACGTGTTTACTCATGGAAGTGAACACTGGATGCTGAAGAGGAGTAATTTTTTCGATAAAAAGATCGTTAGGGTTTCTTAATATAAGAAATACATGTAAACGTTGTACGAAAATCTTAAAATAAGCAGTTTAATTTTAACAGCATTCAATTGAGACAACTACAGTATTTATATTCTAAATTGGAAAAATTGTCTGTGCATTACAAGTTTTCAAAAAAAGTCATATGTCCCAGAGAAAGGGGGGGGGGGGTGTCCGACCCCCGGAAGCCGCCAATGCACACAAGAGGTCTGTTAAAGACCCCTGTATGAAACAAGCGCCTGTGATAAAATTACTGAAAATAGGCCTTGAAACCCCCCTCCCCATTAATTTTTTCTATTGGCTAGATCCGGGCATGAACTCCCCTCTAGATAAGCGCATGTCATGTGTTTCAGCATATAAAGTAGGCAATGGGCAAATCTGAACGATCAACTTCAACAAAAAAGTACAAAACAACAATCATCATGCTATTTTCGTGAAGTTTGACCCAATCAATCAATTTTGATATCCCACCTAAAATTAATTTGTAGATTTTTTTTATGATTATCATCAACTCAATTTTGTTCCAAAATAATCGAATTCTAAAACACACAGCTGAGTGAATTCGCTCATCCATTTGTAAAATTCTCTCTTCTCTGTACATGTACTCGTACTTGAGCGTCGTTTTACTCGATGGATTGTCAATTCAAAACTGTATGAACTATTTTCGATTTTTTTTTAAAGAAATAGAGCAGAAAATACATTTTAAAAGTTATTATAAATCTGTGTTTTTAGCGACATTGCTTCAGTTTATGAATTTTTTTTCCACGTGTTTACTCATGGAAGTGAACACTGGATGTTGAAGAGGAGTAATTTTTTCGATAAAAAGATCGTTAGGGTTTCTTAATATAAGAAATACATGTAAATTACCGTACGTTGTACGAAAATCTTAAAATAAGCAGTTTAATTTTAACAGCATTCAATTGAGACAACTACAGTATTTATATTCTAAATTGGAAAAATTGTCTGTGCATTACAAGTTTTCAAAAAAAGTCATATGTCCCAGAGAAAGGGGGGGGGGGGGGGTCCGACCCCCGGAAGCCGCCAATGCACACAAGAGGTCTGTTAAAGACCCCTGTATGAAACAAGCGCCTGTGATAAAATTACTGAAAATAGGCCTTGAAACCCCCCTCCCCATTAATTTTTTCTATTGGCTAGATCCGGGCATGAACTCCCCTCTAGATAAGCGCATGTCATGTGTTTCAGCATATAAAGTAGGCAATGGGCAAATCTGAACGATCAACTTCAACAAAAAAGTACAAAACAACAATCATCATGCTATTTTCGTGAAGTTTGACCCAATCAATCAATTTTGATATCCCACCTAAAATTAATTTGTAGATTTTTTTTATGATTATCATCAACTCAATTTTGTTCCAAAATAATCGAATTCTAAAACACACAGCTGAGTGAATTCGCTCATCCATTTGTAAAATTCTCTCTTCTCTGTACATGTACTCGTACTTGAGCGTCGTTTTACTCGATGGATTGTCAATTCAAAACTGTATGAACTATTTTCGATTTTTTTTTAAAGAAATAGAGCAGAAAATACATTTTAAAAGTTATTATAAATCTGTGTTTTTAGCGACATTGCTTCAGTTTATGAATTTTTTTTTCCACGTGTTTACTCATGGAAGTGAACACTGGATGCTGAAGAGGAGTAATTTTTTCGATAAAAAGATCGTTAGGGTTTCTTAATATAAGAAATACATGTAAATTACCGTACGTTGTATGAAGATCTTAAAATAAGCAGTTTAATTTTAACAGCATTCAATTGAGACAACTACAGTATTTATATTCTAAATTGGAAAAATTGTCTGTGCATTACAAGTTTTCCAAAAAAAGTCATATGTTCCAGAGAAAGGGGGGGGGGGGGTCCGACCCCCGGAACCCGCCAATGCACACAAGAGGTCTGTTAAAGACCCCTGTATGAAACAAGCGCCCGTGATAAAATTACTGAAAATAGGCCTTGAAACCCCCCTCCCCATTAATTTTTTCTATTGGCTAGATCTGGGCATGAACTCCCCTCTAGATAAGCGCATGTCATGTCTTTCAGCATATAAAGTAGGCAATGGGCAAATCTGAACGATCAACTTCAACAAAAAAGTACAAAACAACAATCATCATGCTATTTTCGTGAAGTTTGACCCAATCAATCAATTTTGATATCCCACCTAAAATTAATTTGTAGATTTTTTTTATGATTATCATCAACTCAATTTTGTTCCAAAATAATCAAATTCTAAAACACACAGCTGAGTGAATTCGCTCATCCATTTGTAAAATTCTCTCTTCTGAGTCTCTGTACATGTACTCGTACTTGAGCGTCGTTTTACTCGATGGATTGTCAATTAAAAAATGTATGAACTATTTTCGATTTTTTTTAAAGAAATAGAGCAGAAAATACATTTTAAAAGTTATTATGAATCTGTGTTTTTAGCGACACTGCTTCAGATTATGAATTTTTTTTCCACGTGTTTACTCATGGAAGTGAACACTGGATGCTGAAGAGGGGTAATTTTTTCGATAAAAAGATCGTTAGTGTTTCTTAATACATGTATAAGAAATACATGTAAATTACCGTACGTTGTACGAAAATCTTAAAATAAGCAATTTAATTTTAACAGCATTTAATTGAGACAACTACAGTATTTATATTCTAAATTGGAAAAATTGTCAGTGCATTACAAGTTTTCCAAAAAAAGTCATATGTCCCAGAGAAAGGGGGGGGGGGTCCGACCCCCGGAACCCGCCAATGCACACAAGAGGTCTGTTAAAGACCCCTGTATGAAACAAGCGCCTGTGATAAAATTACTGAAAATAGGCCTTGAAACCCCTCTCCCCATTAAATTTTTCTATTGGCTAGATCCGGGCATGAACTCCCCTCTAGATAAGCGCATGTCATGTGTTTCAGCATATAAAGTAGGCAATGGGCAAATCTGAACGATCAACTTGAACAAAAAAGTACAAAACAACAATCATCTTTGATATCCCTACTAAAATTAATTTGTAGATTTTTTTATGATTATCATCAACTCAATTTTGTTCCAAAATAATCAAATTCTAAAACACACAGCTGAGTGAATTCGCTCATCCATTTGTTAAATTCTCTCTTCTCTCTCCCCATCTCTCTCTCTCTCTCCTCTCTCTCTCTCTCTCTCTCTCTCTCTCTCTCTCTCTCTCTCTCTCTCTCTCTCTCTCTCCTATACACTAAGTAAGTTGACCCATTTTAACGTGATCTTTCTCTTGCCTGTACCACTGTACATAAATTTTATATAAGTTTAATACATAATAAAAACGGAAGTTGAAGAAACTGTGATAACAATTTATTTACATGGAAACATCTGTGGGGTTAAAGCACTAAACAAATGTTAATAAATTCTAAAACTAATCTGTACAAAATCAGCGAATGACTACAATTAAGTAAATCATTAATTAAAAATTGATTATTATAAATATATTCATCTAAAATCATAACTTCATTTACTGTACAATTTTTTTTCAGCACCATCTCAATAACTGGGATACGTAAAGATTAAAATCAAAATTAACATAAAAAATCTTATCAAAATCTAAGATACAACTTTTGTTGAATAAAAGTCACAACTAATTAAAACATTGTATGGTCATCAAGGATCTCTATAAAAATTTGGTCAGAGTCAGAAATCACAGTCCACAGTATACGACTTTAAGGAATAGAGCAAAAGGTCTTTAATATCGAGATATAGTTGCGAGATTGCGATGTTGCGCGGCTGCTTTTGGTGGGGTTTTTTTTCAGTTGCTGCTTTCACTGTCGCTCCCTCGGCGCCGTTTTCCATTTGTCAAGCGTCTTGTATGGAGGTTCGTGAGGCTGGGTGCGGAAAGTTCACCATCATTTTTCGGACAATAGCGGATCGTGTGGGCGTTGTCCCCAGAGACCCCACAGAGAGGGCACGTGTACTTACGGAGGATAGGGCAGCAGACCCGCCCTTCTTCATCCTTCAACACATGGCTTGAGTAGATGGCAACAGTTTCTCCGTTGTTTTTACAGAAAACGCACAATTTCTTTTGCTTGGCTTTTTTGGCAGCTCGTTTCCGTTCTTTGAATGCCAACACTTCGAGAACCACCGGGTTGGATTCTGACTGAACGGAAATGGACGAGTGTCTCCGAAGTTCTACCTGGTAGCTATCGAGTTCGTCCAGTTCGACGTCCCGTCCGTTATGTCTGAAGTCCTCCAGAGAGTCCCTCCGAATAACGTCCAGGGGGTCATAGGGTGCAAAAAACCCGTCACTGCACGGACCGACACACGGGCTAGTCGAAAAGTTGGAACCAAAAAATTCGCCATCACTGCTGTTGTCGTCATGGAACGATGGCGAACAAGTCATGAGGTGTGTGAGATTAGAGACCAGATCCTTGTTCCATGCTATGTCACTGAAACCCAGATAATCTTGGAATGGTTCGTAGGAGTCCTGGGGACACAGTTGTGTTCTGTACTGAGCCATCGTGCATTTCGAGTGTCCCTGTCTCACTGATCTGTAACGTTTAAATCTCGGATAGGGGCGGAGCTCTACTCAAACTGTCAGTATTATTTCACGGATGGCTAATTAGAAAGCGTGAATAGTTTCTCAATTTTTGAGGAGACGGTGTGAATTGATTGGTCAATTGCGTTGCGAGGAGGTGACGAAACTATTTATGCTCAATTAGCGCGAACGGCCGAGCTGTAACAAACCTATTAGCTTATCAAAATATGAGAGAGAGAGAGAGAGAGAGAGAGAGAGAGAGAGTCTGAAGCACACCAAGGACTTTAATTTAAAAAAAATTAAAATCATGGGATTTTTTTTACTAATTCATAAAAAAGAATATGATAAACGGATTTTTCACGTATAAAGAAATAAAATGAACTCACTTAATTACTTTTATTTCCAGTCTAAGGAGAAGAACTCTTAAAGAAATTGTTTCTTATACTTTTGTATGGTTTTTTTTTTTACAATAAAATATATTCAATATATCTGAAAAATGAAATATTTGTAAAAGCAAAAGATATATCACAATCCATGATAGTTAGATGAAGTTATGATCAGTAACTAGAGGTAGGTTCCGACAAATATGAAGAAGTTTCGTTGTTCCGTATTATTTAAATTTTCGTTTATTATTTTTCTTATAGAATATTTATCCTATATGTTTTGGGAAAAAACCCCAAAGATTATGGAAAGTATCCCTTTCATGGGGAATATGTACATTTTTATTTATGTGGTTATGGTTCAGAGTTCAGACTATTCCCATATTTAATGCAAAGTTTTTACATGTGCATTAATAATTTTGTAATGAATAATTTTACTTCATTTTTAATTTTTTTAAGATAAAAGGGTATTAATTTAATGTTGTGATACCGAATTCGCCCGATGTGTTTGCAGAACAATATAACGAGAGCGCGTGAGCGCACCTCCAACGATATCCATTAATTTGTTTACTTTGTTAATTGGTTTTACTCCTCTTCTTATTTAAATAAACATTAGATCTCTTGATTATAAGTCCCCTGGGAATTACTGAGTTCGTTGCGTGAGAATAAGAAGAACCTGTCTAAATATACAGAATAACCTTCCAATTTATGCTTGTGTGAAGTTCATGTATTTGCTGTACATCAAATTGTATCAGATGGCTTTGTTTTTTTATTGCAGGTTTAATTTGACTAAAATAAGAAGAAAACATGCACATTAATCCAATTTGATAAATGTAACTTGAACTTTACAGTACAGCGATTTTTAATTCATAGGATACATAGATTTTTTTTAAACCTTTGTTAAAAACACTGTAAAATACGTTAACGAAAATAAAAAAAAAAAAACGTAGACGATAAAAATGATATATCCTCTATGGTTTTTCCCAGGACCTGCGTTTTAGACCTTATCATCACATACTTTTGAATTTTCATTAAACAACCTTACAAAAATGACAGAAACAATAAATCGCACAATAAGCGCCGGTGAATCGCAGACTGAGGCATTGGTTATCGAGGGAACATTTGACCCCAATCAAGGGGTTTCCGCTCGCCTTCGTGCTGCGCAATCCCCCGAAACTGTATCCCCTTGATCTACAGGTGGTGGCTGAAAAGATGAATGAGAACTTTCCATCACCACTCCCCGCGGGAGAGTTCTGGGGGGCTAGGGGAGGGTCTCATCTCCTGTGTTCCTCTCACACTCTGTTTTTGTTCTACACAAAGCGGCGAGATGACCCTCGACATTTATTGCCCATTATTGTCTCTGAGTCAAATAGATGCGAGAGAGTGAATCTTCTGTCAATCTGGTACCAAAGATCTTTGGTTCGTATCGTACATTATGATTTATTTGTTAAAATACACCGCTCTGATGAACCTCCATCGGCTGCAAAATAATTTTTGCATACTAGCATTGGTTTTGTTCCTTCTACATGTTGCTAATTATTTATATCATTTAGATGATAAATCTAAAATAATGAGTGAACGCGAAATAGATCTATAATTAGATATGTATAAAATATTGTCGTCATTTATCTTGCAAATATTCCTCCAAATGTATATATTACTGTACACAATGTTTCACAGTACTACATGTAATATGGCCGATAGTGGCCCTCATCATACAGTACTGCATTTGGTAAAACTGCAAAGTATTTGTATCATGAAGACCCCAGACCCCCTCTCCCAAATCGACCATCGATCGCAAGTTACATAGTGTCCTTCTCCTTCACGACAAAATGACAAAATACAGGCACGTAGTCGGCGGCGGGGGGGGGGGGGGCACTTTTTCGCACAGCAAACTTTTTTTTTTAAAAAGAAAAGGGAATATTAACCATCTCCTCACATTTTACGAGCATGTAAAATATTGAAGTGAGAGGAAGAAAATTAACACTACAAGTGAAGTTATGGGTACGGTACGCCATCACCCCCTCCCCTAGGGATTAGGATGTTCTTGATTTTGAGAAGTTGCAATTTTTCCTTTTTTTCTTTCGCTTGTCACTTTCTAAAACGATGCTACGTGCCTGAAATATAGCAAAATTTAATTTTACATGTTAAATTCTCTCAGTGTCCGAATTTTTCAAGTAGAGGGTATGTCCCCTGCCTCCACCCCATTAATGATTTTGTTTAAAAAAGAAAAAATTCCTGCATGGATCCTAGAATGTTTAATAATTTTCAGCATTTATTAATTATCCTATCTAAATGTCTGAATGTCCCCTGGCATTATAGACAATAATGAAATTATTTACAATTTCACTGATGTATTTACTGCGTGCTCTCTTTTGAGAAGTGGACAGGCATACTGTAGCCTATGTACACTTCTCAAAAGAAAATATTTACTGCGAAATAGTTAAAAAAAATTGTTGAAAAAGTCATAATTGAAAGTGAAAATCTTTTTATAAAATTAAGATTGTTGGAGTTTCTTGTTTGTGTTTACATGTATATCTCTGAGATGAAAAGAATACACACTTGACGCGTTAGTTAAAAAATATCGGGTTCGGAAGTCATTTTGATTCAAACATCTGATCAACGTTGACTATTCTCTTGGATACTCCAAAACAATCTTGCCTTTCCGAAGTGAAAAAAAATGTGAAGTTAAGATAAAATCCTTTGATGGGATATGATTTAAGCCAGTTGCGTTGAGAATGATGGCGAAAAATGATCAAACATGTAAAAAGGTTAATGAATCAAGTCGACTATCCGCCGAACTGCAAAACGCTAACAATAGAAATTAGTTCGAATTTCCTTCAGTGTCAATAGGTGATTGTATGTATTATTCAAACGTACGATACATGTAATGTACACAGTTATTTAATTACCATTTTAAATGAAAACGACATTCATTCAGGAGTACTTGTTTTTATGCATGTAAATTTATTGGATAATCAAAGCAAATAAACGGAAACCATTTTAAACCTTACTTAAGGTATTCAATGTATAAAGAAGGGATATTGAACAATTTTGAATCGTTTTAAACCAGTTAAATATGTACTTCTAAAAAACAATGAAAGTGAAATGAACCAAATTCACAAGACTGACAACATATAAGAAGCCGGTCATTTTGCACCTTAAATTTTTTTAAGAGTTTTCTCCCCTTGTTGAAAAAAAGAAAATTTTAATTTCGTCAGAATACCTGCGGTAAATGATTCATTTTAATTCATATTTTGATTAAGAGAAAGTTTATGCATGTATTAACCAAGAGAGTTTTACAAACTTTAAGTTTCTTTTTACAATATCGCATTAAAACATACGTTGCCCATAGACTACAATACAAAATTCAAGGTGTAATTAGTTGGACCATAATTAATATTTTGAAAATTCCTTTGGTGGAGTATTTTCATTTGATAACACCTTCAAAAAGAATACCATGATTAGGAATACTGGACCATTCATTTCTTAGGTACAAAATGTGGTCGTTATACATCGAATACCTTAAACTCATTTATTCATTTCATCCTTATTTGTGTGAAAATTGTTCTGGACTGGTTTTTTTAATTAAAAGAAATCAGTCTGGTTTTGCTACTACATATAATGCATGGGAAGTGAACCAACAACATACTTAAATATAGAGATAGGATACTGTATTATAGTTCTCTGTCTAACACATTGTTTTCAAAATAATAAAAATATTTAAAGAAAATAAATTTCTACCTTTCTAAGAAATTTTAAAATGAATTTTATGGGAAAAAAATGTACAAATCAAATTGTATTATCAATTATTTGTTATGTTTGGGTTATGATGCATTATTCTCAGATAAATTACTCAATACACATTTTAGCATATTTTATAAGTTAATTTATAATTCAAATACATGCAATGAACTATCGCAAAATATCTATTTATTCATTTATTTTTATATAGCATTCATGTGTTTCGTTTTATTTAAGAGAATCAGCAGCACAATGGCTCTATTTAGAGAAAAATCGGACAGAGTGAAAACACCAGCATTATTTCCATGTGCTGCCAAAGTCAAAATTCCACAACTTGGATCTGAGGAAACAAACTTTGAATTAAAACTTTCACACAAACCTGCACCCTCTTCAGTGATCTTTAAATCTTTTCAAGCACCAGAACCCGTACAGAGGAGTTATCTCAAGAGGATCAGTGCAGACTTATCTTTCAGTGAAGATGTTGTGCATGATAGATGCTTTCATATGGTTCCTTATGACAGGAAATATTTGTTCCAAGCTCTTGATCCATGTAAGTATTTCATTTATTCATTTTTAAGAATGTCAGGTATAAAGTTATTATGGTCAGATATATACTTTGTATCATATTTAGCTGTGAGCATCAGCTTATTGTAGATCATCCTCGCTGCCCAAGCGTCCGATTTGTATTCCCCTAATCTTTGCTTGAAAGATATAAAAGGGATATGAACCAGGCCCTTGGCTAGCAAAGATGATTATGAATTAAATGTTTGATTTCTTAATATTAATCATAAAAAATGAAGTTCTTAAATTTAATAACTCAACATATAGAAGCACATCGAAAGTTAATACATGTACATGTAATGAATATAAGAAATACTTATTATGGAATTTTGTTATTGATATTCTTATGCATGAACAAAAAATCCATTCTCTCAACAGATGATATTGTGTCACCTCCACCTCATGCCAAAATTCCTCCTGGTCGGCACGATGCCAGAGGCATGGATCAAAGGCATATGCCATGCCACTTAACAAAGTCATACAAACCTCAACTCAAACCTCTCAAAAGAAAAATCATGGAAAGAGCTAGAGAAATGCACAAAGCTGTGGTAACCCAAGACACAGATACAGATGTCTCCTCAGTGGACAGTTTCTTTATGACAGAAGTCAGTGGAGCATCATCAGACATCACCAAGACAGAAGATGTCCAGCAAGTAGTGCAAAAGGAGAAGAAACATGTAAAAAGTACCAAAGGAGTCAAGAAGAGATCGCCAAGAAAAACAGCATCAAACCAGAGTAGTATTGACACTGAGAGAGAAACTCAGCAGGCTTGGGAAAGATTTTGTAAGGAAACCTATGACTGGGATGCATATACTCTGTCCAGGGTTAGTTCTCACATGGCAAAATGGGTCGTTCTGGAAAAGATGCCTGAAGGAGAAGAAAGGGATCGTCTGAAGAAATTGGTGGAAGCTTGGTATGGGAGACAGGACTCCTCCGATCTCTTGCTGGAGTCGCTAGGAGAGCTGAAGAAAGAAGAAACAGTTGACAAGAAAGAGAAGGACGAGAAAAAGCCACAGAAAAAGTGGAAGAAACCTGAATCTACGTATGTGAAGTAACATTTGGGAATCCAATTCGAGATTGATTATTCACATCAATATTCTTAAAACATTTAAGTAGAGAAAATAATTGACATTTACTGTATACCATAAAAAAAATTACTGAATTTAAAATCAATTCAATGTAGAAGATGATTTCTCCCATCAAAATCATTAGAACATTTTAGGAGAGAAAAAGACAGATATTTTAGTTAATACTGTTGATTACAATATATTGTGCAGGATTCTTGCTCGAGTGTATGAGATGGATCTCGCAGAGGATATAACTGAACCTCATGCTCATGACCCTTACTCAGATGACTCAAAGGCACCGTTTTACAGAAAACCTGTGGGATTGAGACGGGCCATCAAACATGCAGAAAAGGAAGAAGAAGGTAGCAATTTTTCTCTAGAAATAAACTAATCAATTATATCAGTTATCTCCCCTAACAAAGAGTTTTACCTGCACACCGAAAAAAATATTTTGATTTTATCCCCATTAATTTTTTTTAATATTTCTTTTCTCCATGCAAATATAACATAATTTCCAATGAATTAGATCAAAAAAAGATTTAAAATTAATCCTATTTATAGATGTGAAAAAGATTTTTTCCTAGATACATGTATCAGTATATTTTCTCACTGTTCACCTTGATATGTTGATTTGCTTTGTTTCATGTGTTCGTCGTGTCCCTGTCTGTATATAACCTGACTGTTTGTCTGTTTGTTACTCATTTGCACCTGTTTGTTTCATTCACCATGGCTGACCCTTAGTGACGCAGAGTGCAGGTTTGTACCAAATTAATTTTTATTCAGTGCACTGGTAACTAATCCTATAAAATTCAGGGGCTTTATATGGTACATCTCCTACCAATTCCTGACTGTTCAATGTAAATTCTATTGAGGCCACCTCTAAATAATTGTTTGTTTGCTCTCTCTCCCTATTCAGTGATTATAAACTTAAAATCCCTGGGTAATTTTTAGTCATAGTTGCAAAAGAAACATCTTTATGTAACTAAAATAATATATATAGATGCTCAAAACATTTTGAAAATATACATCAAGAACTTTTTTCCATCAGATGGTCGAGGGAGGGTAAACGAACAGTTTTTTAAGGTGGGCTAATCTGGAAGACATAGAGTTACAGGTGCGAGCGCCTGGTGTTAAATATATTCCTTTTTATAATGATATAATTTCCTGTACTATAATGTATTAAAGTACAGGGAATTACATTATTATAAACAGAAATATTATTGATGTCAGGCACCTGTGATCTTAGTTTCTTTATTTTGTTTCACAATAGATGAATTTTTTTTTCTTCAATAATTTAGATGCATGTATAATTATATGAATTATAAGTTTTGTTATTATTTTATTTTGATTAAGTTATGAGGCATTGAAACTTTAAACTGTTATTGACAATATTAGTATACATGTATATATTGTTTTATCAACTATAAAAAAATAATCTATTCTTTGAACTGAATTTCATGCTCATATTAGAGAAGTCTAAATCTAATTGGTTGTGGAAGGCTTTTTTGAGATCTAGAAATAGGCTTAAACTGATCACTAAATCAATAATAGAGTATAAAATTTTAAACAATCTGGGTGTTACCTTATTTGTGAAGTAATCAAAATGATATACTTGAACTTTAATTAAAAAATTAATGGTGCTGGTGTTAAATAAAATCCAAACTTTTGTCAGCCTAAAGAAATATTCCAATTTATACAAAATTCTATGCATTTTCAAGTGAGATTCATATGCAAATTCAATATGCTCTTAAGAGTTTAAAAGAAAAATTATATTGACACCCATAAATCATTTCTAAACATCATCTGTCATTTCCATTTCACAACTGTAATTCTATAGTCAGCATGCAATACATCTCAAATTTCTTTCTTTAATTTTGCGAGTATGTTATATTTAGCTTTTAATATGTAAAAATTTGACGGATGCAGGTGCAATCAATGCCACTGCTGATATCACCATTGACCGCACCTATGAGCCCCCTGCTCCACCTACCATTCGAGATTTTATCAATCCTGCTGTGGGGGACAAGTTCTATGATACGAAAAATCAGTTCCAGCAGGAAGTACTGACAGGTAAGAAAGCTGGTCAGTTTTAAAATGCATGGTAACTAACATTTCTTGTTAAACTGAAGTGTAGAAAACAAGTGACTAAAATTAAATTTCCAAATGTATATTCATATAATAAATACTATATATATATAACTACATACCTGTATGAGCATTCAATGTAAAATGCTTGCATTGATATTTTAACACTATTTCAGTCAATTAAATGCTATGAAGAGATAACATTGATCATGAAATAAAATCCCTCAAACTTTTACTTATAGGAGCAGAACAGGTTCATTTACCAGACTCAGATAAGATTGTGCTGAGTTCTGACAACAAGTATCAGAAAAAGCTGCAGCCCCAGTATCCGCAAAACCCAGAGAGCTGGTACAGTGAACAGGAAGTCACACCTCCACATGAGATGAAGGAGACACCACGCATTAGGAAGGTGGAGAAAGGATTGCGGCGATGGAAGGAGCTTCCTCAGCCTACAGATGTAAGGATTTAACAACTTTTTCACAATAATCTACCACTATATATCTTTACATTGGTTAAGGATTCCACAATAATTTCATTTTAAAAAAAAATCTGGCTCTATTGTCATCAACATTTTGAAACAGCTCAACTGAGTTTTCAACATAGATCCACAAGAGCATATGTAAGTCTGAGATAAAACTCATATATTGAAGCTGAGAGTTAGGTGTGGAACATTGGTAAAATTGTGGGGCTTAATCAACCTATTAAGAATTGATAATTCAATAAAAACTAGTATTTCAATGTATAATTTATTATTTTCACTATTTTGTTGTCTTTGCAAAGGACTCGGACGAGTTTAATATGATTCCTCCCGGATTTGATCCGGAATATCATAGATCCCCTGATCCCACAACTCGAAGACTGACCAAACAGAATGCTGCTCTACTCCAAGTCAGTAAGTAACCTGTATAATATATTAAATCACATCTCAACAGACACATACATAATTCTAAATAATACTGACAATTAACCAGGCAAATTCAAATTCATTGTAAAACTTTAAGAGCGGAGGGTATAAATATTTTACATGTATGTCCCACTTTTTTTTTGGCTCATGTTGTACATTTTACAAAATTAGAGTAAATGAATGTGAAAAAAGCAAAAAAAGTCATAACAAAAAAACTTTGATAAACAATATAGCTATTATTAATATTTTAAGACTCCTTATATTATTTTCTACACATTTAAGTAGATCTGTAATTATTTAACGAAAACAGGAGTGAAGTGAGCTATTAATTGTAATTATAGACTTGATCTTTCTTCTGCAATTATGTAGTTGATGAATGGAGACAGAAGTGGCATCTTAGTGGTCAGTTTGAGGACAGTAAACCTGATGACCTCATCAAGGACATGGCCGACATTCAGAGCCATGTCAGGTTAAAGGCTATAGCAACCATCGCCAAGGTAGCAGAGTACCACCCGCCTACACAGGAGATCACAATGTATGGGGAAATACCCTCACTGGCCCCACTTCAAGAGCTGCCTGAGAAACTGTTTGTTGCCTTAGAATGTCTCCTAGATGACAAAGTGGACCGAGTCAAATTAGCTGCAGCCATAACTTTGTTTTCATTAAATAGGCCATGTGAAAAGGTAGACATTTTCATACACAAGTGCTATTTAACAAAATATGAGTTGCATTTTAGCTGAAATTATTGAAATCTCTCTGAACTTGATTTTTTTATTATCAATTTCTCAATAGGCCAGACAGTGTTTGCAGCAAGCCTTAAAAAGTGAGAGTAGTGTTGACAGATGGGCAGCAGCCCAGTGTCTTGCCCATGATGGGCTATGTAACTCGCTGGTGGTGGGAGAGATTGTCCAACAGCTCCTGGAGACTGAGGACACTATAAAGCATGAAAAGGCCATCTATCTCCTGGGGAAACTGAGCATCTTTTCTGTTAGTACATACACTCTATATATTAATCAAGTTATATGATACAAGAAAGAAACTTAAAATTCATAAATAGCAAAATTTATTTGTACTGTATTTGTTTATTTTTCAGCCGTTGGTCCATTGTATGGTGGCTGAACAGTTAAACAGCAGTAGCTGGAGACATAAAGTCATTGCTTGTAAAATACTGCCCACCCTGCATGGTACTATCAACAAGGCAAGTATACTTATTCATTTCCTATAATGCAGCTTGAATGCCGTTTCTTAAAGGCTTTCACAACACCAAAAAAAGCTGAAAAAAAATGTACAATTAATTTCAGTGTTATGTTTTCTAAATATTGTCCCCTTCAAGAATGTGCAATACATACAATATGCAAATTTATATTTTGTTTATTAATTTAAGCATTGAATCATTATCTTTTGAAAGAAATAGTCTCATAACTGCAGCGATGTGTGCATACAAATTGAGTATCACGCATTTTAAAAAGAAAAAATTATTTTGAGCTATGGATCTAATCCATGAAGAAGAAAAAACTTCCCATATACTGTGTATGAGTATCAAATATACTACAAACCCTGTGGTTAACAAATTGATTTCCTGATCCATAGGATGTTACAAACAAGCTGATGGATCTGATGTGGAATGATTGGCACGAGGACGTTAGGAAGAGCGCCGCCCAGTGTCTGGGTAAAACTAGTCACGGCCGCGAGGTCCACGATGACCTCAGAGAGAGGATTGTCAAGGGCAACGAGGCGACCAGACTGGAAGCCATCAGTAAAATAGGACAACTCGGTAAAATGATTTTTTAATTGTATTATAATACATGTTAGAGACTGACATTAAAATATGACAGTTGGATGAAGTGTCTCTTGTATACATGTACAAGTAAAACCTTATCTGCTTGAACTTGATACATGGGACTAACAAAAAACTTCAAGATATCTGAGGGTTTGATATAAAGAGATTAAAGTTTATAAATTATGACTTACAACTCACCTCTGACATATCCAACATATGGAAGATATTGATATTTCAGATATTGAAGTTCAACTGTAGTTGTTTCATATGACACATGAGTGTATAGAAGCATGGTTCAGATTTGTTGATAAGTAGGTAATACTTTTTATAAATTGATCGATTCATTTTTTTGTAGGTATTATGACTGCAAAACTTCTCCCAGTATTCTTGAAATGTTTTGAGGATGAATACATTTCTGTAAGGTCTGAAGTTTGTATAACATGTGGAAACTTGGAGATCAAAGATGAACAAGTCATTAACAAACTGATCCACCTGGCTACATATGATCCAATCTGGAAAGTCAAGGCCTTAGCCATTCAAGGTACCAGTACATTCTTTGAATGAAAAAAAAATCAGACGTAACTTAGAATTTATCATAGGACCAGATAAGCTGTAATTCAATGACACAGAATTATTGACAAGTTTTGCAGGCACCTGATGATAAAAATAATTCTTTTATTTTAGGATAATTTCAGGACTGTATTGTAATTAACGTCAGGCACCATTGATAAGTTTCTATAGGAGTTTTAAACCTATAAGACATCATGACTGATTATGTTAACGATATGTACAAATGAAAATTGTTTTTTTATGATAGCTATGGGTAGGACAGGGGTGGTCAACGAGGAGATCACCGAGACCCTGCTGTGGGCGGTCAGGTACGAGGAGAACGAGGGGGTGAGGGCGGAGGCCTGCCACACCCTGATGATGCTGAAGCTGAAGACAGAGGAAGTGGCAGAGGTTCTACAAGAAAGGTTCCTGGTGGAGTCCAAAAGTGTGGTCAGAGAGTGAGTGTTTTTCTGTTGGTCCATTACATTAGTATTTACTCTGTCAGTCTCTGAGTTGACAACTACAGTACCATTCAGACCCAACCTAACACCAGAGTACACCCC